>NC_089206.1:435244-445918 GCF_963930695.1 Labrus bergylta
AAGTGACGCACAACACAGATCGCACAGCTACAACACAGCAGGTCACCCACACACACACACACACACACACACATAGAGGAAAATTTAGAGAGAAGCAGAGATGTTAAACTCATCTGTGAGGGAGAATTCCAACTAAAGGAGTCTCTCATAATAATCACTTTATTTATGCAGCACTTTTAAAAAGATGGTAACACAGCGTGGAGAGGCTCAGGTTGTGACATCATTACAGACAGGATCCCTGCAGAGACAGAGCTTTGTGTTTCAGAGGAAGGTGATTTTTTTTAAACCACAAACAGCTGTTACTCATCAGACTCCATTGATAAAAACACAGATTTTTCCTCCCAGGACACAGGAGCTACTGGTCTAGATAGTTTCTTTGTGTATTAAAGGTTACATATCCTCCTCTTCTTCTTCAGTGTAAATAAGTGTCAGAGCTCCTCAAAACATGTGTGTGAAGTCTCTTGTTCTAAATCCACTCTGATCCTGTATTTGATCATGTCTATAAACCCCTCTATTTCAGCCCTGCTCAGAACAGGCTGTTTCTGTGTCTGTACCTTTAAATATGTAAATGAGCTGTGTCTGACCACGCCTCCTCTCTGGAAGGGCTTGGGTGTACTCGGTCTTTCTTGCTCCATGTCCTATTGTTTACGGTGAGAAGGCAGACTCAGAGGGCAGAACAAACACCTAGCTGTGGGAGTGTCACCCACCTGGGGGAGGGGCTACATTGTGATTGTCGTCTGTTTTCACTCTGCTGTCTCTGTTCGCTTCAAAGTGCACCAGAGTACGATTCACTGAAGGTGAGAACGCGATCTGAATCAAACAAAGGAAGTGAACCAAAAAGCAATGCATTGTGGGTTGAGTTTGGCCGTCTGTAAACGCTGGCTGTTTTTTTAAACCTCCTACGAAACTATTAGTTCGTACCGATGATGTCGCACCTCAGAAGAACAATCTGAGCCTGTTGCAGACATTACAGCCTGTTTCACTGCTGCCAAACACAGCTACTGGAGCAAATCAAATCTTACTTATTTGTGATTTCGACCGCTTAAGATTTGTACCCAGGTCTAAAAAACAGCAGAATCACTCTTTAAACTGAACCCAGTTCTGTCCCTCTTCTTGGAACTGAAGACACAAAAACCTGCAGGAGAGGGGATGGAGATACAATTTCGTGTTCATGCTGCATCATGGTGGCTTGGCGCTCGAGTGTGTGTCTGTGTGAGTGTGTGTGTGTGTGTGTGTGCATGTGTGTGTGTGTGAGTTATGATGCTTCTCTGTCGGGCTCAGCTGGCTACTTTTAATGGAAAAATCAGGGCATTAGACACACGCTCCCATCTCTCTCTCTCTCCCTCTCTTTCTCTCTTTATTGGTGCTGATATTCCACATATTTCAGCTGTGTGGTCATCACTCTAACACACACACACACACACACACACACACACACACACACACATACACACACACACACACACACACACAGTTATTAATATTGTGGTCATTCTTGCAGCTCTGCAGAAAAGATCATTTTAATACAAACGCTTTATTAATTACAACCCTGTGTTTCTGTGTGTGTGTATTTTCTGAGGGCATTTATATGTTTGTGTGTGTGTGTGTGTGTGTGTGTGTGTGTGTGTGTGTGTGTATGTGTGTGTGTGTGAGAGTGAGTGAGTGTGTGTGTGTGTGTGTATGTGTGCACAGTAAAAAGCAGTAAAACTCTGGTTGGATGGTGATATTTTTTGCTGATGGAGGAATATTGAACTGAAGCTGCTGCGACTTAATGAAATTTGTTAATTTTGTGTGTGAGTGTTTAAATGTGCCTGTGTGTGTGTGTGTGTGTGTGTGTGTGTGTGTGTGTGTGTGTGTGTGTGTGTGTGTGTGTGTGGGTGTGCATGTGTGTGTGTGAGCAGTAAACCTTTTGCAGTGTGGCAGAGTACATTTTTACATTAGATATTTTTGCTGAAGTAAGGTTATACTGCCGCCACACCTTAATTAATCTATCTGTGTGTGTGTGTGTGTGTGTGTGTGTGTGTGTGTGTGTGTGTGTGTGTGTGTATGTTCATAAGTGTGTGATTGTGCTGTAAGTTAATGAAATGAGCAGACCAGAGTCATTAGGACTCATTGATTTTCCATCTTTTAGAAAACTTCTCTCCTTCTTTGAGTGTGTGTGCATTTTTATTGGTGTGTGTGTGTGTGTGTGTGTGTGTGTGTGTGTGTGTGTGTGTGTGTGTGTGTGTGTGTGTGGTGTCAGATTATCTGGTGCCATTCGAGTCGAGCTGACATATTCAGGACACAGCCTCTCTCTGTCTCTTCAACAGTGTTGGAGATGGGCTGTATTGTTCATTTCACAAAGACTACACACACACACACACACACACACACACACACACACACACACACACACACTCTGTTTTGTATGTCTGTTCCATTAACACCCCACTGTTTATCTAAGATGAGACACTCGGAGACGGCAGGTAGATTAGGTTCCCGTCAGCTCTAAATCCATTATGTAGTTTCTCTGACTGCTTTTTGCAGGTAACCATAGAGACCTGCAGCCGCCATGACAACGCTACTCAGTTCTCTGTGTGTGTGTGTGTGTGTGTGTTGCTCCTTTCCATCTATTTTTTTCTTCAAGCTGTACCCAGTGCATGGCTTGTTTTCCCTTCATGTAGCCAAACATTCTTCAGAGCTGAAAAAGGAGCAAAAAAGCTGCAGTTCCTTCAGTGTCCACTAGAGTCTGTCTCCTGCAGTGAGTCAGTCCTCATAGAGCTCTATGTTAAAATGTCTAACTTTACAGCTGCAGTTCCTCCAGTGTCCACTAGAGTCTGTCTCCTGCAGTGAGTCAGTCCTCATAGAGCTCTATGTTAAAATGTCTAACTTTACAGCTGCAGTTCCTCCAGTGTCCACTAGAGTCTGTCTCCTGCAGTGAGTCAGTCCTCATAGAGCTCTATGTTAAAATGTCTAACTTTACAGCTGCAGTTCCTCCAGTGTCCACTAGAGTCTGTCTCCTGCAGTGAGTCAGTCCCCATAGTGCTCTATGTTAAAATGTCTAACTTTACAGCTGCAGTTCCTCCAGTGTCCACTAGAGTCTGTCTCCTGCAGTGAGTCAGTCTCCATAGAGCTCTATGTTAAAATGTCTAACTTTACAGCTGCAGTTCCTCCAGTGTCCACTAGAGTCTGTCTCCTGCAGTGAGTCAGTCCCCATAGAGCTCTATGTTAAAATGTCCAACTTTACAGCTGCAGTTCCTCCAGTGTCCACTAGAGTCTGTCTCCTGCAGTGAGTCAGTCCCCATAGAGCTCTATGTTAAAATAAACATGTTTACATCCTGGTACAAAAACAGTTTGTGTCTCTAGATCTCATTTCTCTCTTAATCTATACTGGCTGAATGTTTTTTCAACTCACCTGTTTACATTATATTAAGGCTTAAAGTGACTATTAATGGGCGTGGTCTGTTATTAGTGGGTGTGGCCTGTAATGGCTGCATAATATTTGTTTTATTGTATGTTTTCTTCATATTACTAAAAGTTATATGAATAGTATATTTAGAAACAACAATCAGTAATTTATTTAATGTTGATACAAAACCAGTAGCATCAATTTTAGCCCCGCAAATGGCTAACAGTTTAATAAAAAAATACAAAAGCTAACATTAGCGTTAGCAACAAATGTGAAAATATCAGGTTTTGTGGTTTTAGCTGCCCCATCATTAGCTGTAAAGACGTAATATTTGCACACCCCTGTGACATTCTCATCTGCAGAACAAGCTGTACTATTATTAGCTTTAGCTACGTTAGCTAATGCATGTTTCCTTTGGACGCTAATATCGTCTTTTAGAGAAGTAGGAATTGTTCTGTCTTCTTCATTAATGAACTTTTAGCAGCATAAACATGGACTGTGTGTGAACGTAATCCTCTGTATGTTTATTTAAATCAGTTTTAATCTCACCTCTCTCCTCTTTCTTCTCCTTTAATTAAAATGTCTTACCCCTGTCTGATTATAATTAACACATGATTAAATTTTAGGTTTCCCAATTAAGAAGTGTCAGACCATCATAATAACCCTCTCTCTCTCTGTCTCTCTCTCTCTCTCTCTCTCTCTCTCTCTCTCTTTAGTACTGGTATGAAGGAGACGAGGCCGGCGACCTCCCCGTGGATTTCTCCATCGTCTGGGACGGAGATTTCTTCATCGACAAGCCTTTAACTATGAAAGGTAAAAAACTGTCGACACAAACTCTGGGTCTTGTGTGAGTGCGCCCTCAGATACCCCCTACCCGAGGTAGAATGGGTACAACTCTGATCTCTCATAACTTTAAAGTCTTCATATGTGATTTTTCACACTTAAATGTAGAAATCAAGTATCTCCTCTGAAAATAACTCTGTGAGTCATGACTGTCTACAATGGGTGTAACACCCGAGTCCCACTGTCTGTGATGTTTTCACAGTTTTCAGAGTCCTATCTTCACTTTGTTTACATCGTCAGGACGGCCGGCTGACTCCTCCCCTCGTGTATAAAAGTTGTTTAATTGAGGGACTAGAGAAAAGAAGAATAACATACTGTACTCACTGCTTAACTGTGTTTCTAGATCACGCTCATTTCAGCTAAATTTACATGCAGTGTGAAGATACCAGCAGAATAAAGATCACTAGCATTAGCATGCTAACACAACAATGCAGCGCCAGTTGTTTTGGTTTCATGCTGGTGCTCAAGGGCGACATCTGCTGGATCAAAACATCACATATAAAGCCTTTAAGATGTCTAGTTTATGTGTGTGTGAGTGTGTAGATTTCAAAAAGCTGACACTGGTTTTGATGAAGACTGTCTTTGAACTTTCTCTCCACATGCGGGGACATTCAGATCTTTATTTCTGGAAATACAGGAGATAAATCAGAAGCTGTAACTTTTCTCTTCTCCTGTCTCTCCTTCTGTGTGTGTTTGCAGCGTTGCTCTATAAGTGCGAGGCTCAGCGCTCCAGCTGCGGTCAGTGTCTCAAAGCTCCCGCGGCGTTCGAGTGTGGATGGTGCGCCGAGACCAGGAAGTGTCTCCTGCGGCAACACTGCCCGGCGCCAGAGCAGAACTGGATGCATCACGGCCGACACAATCTGCGTTGCAGTCACCCGCGCATCACCAGGGTAGGGAATCGAACCCGCAACCTTTACTCACATAATCACAGAGGATTTTCTATTAACAGTTTGAGAACTTGATTTTAAAATCTTTCTTAGTTTTTGGTGCAGAGTTCAGATTTGTAAAGAGACATCAGCTGTTAGATAAACGACCATAAAGATCATGGACATTATATCCGCCCCTCCCTCCTCCTTCCACAGATCGACCCTCTGACGGGGCCTCGGGAAGGGGGGACGCGGGTGACGATCGAGGGCGAGAACCTGGGGCTGCAGGTGAAGGAGATCGCTCACGTGCAGGTGGCCGGCGTCCGCTGCAACCCGGTGCCCTCGCAGTACATCAGCGCCGAGAGGTCAGTGTGTGTCAGCGTGTGTGATGTCATGAGTTCAAACCTTCCATGTGATTCTTTAAGTCGATTGTTTGATACCAGACGCCATAGACTCTCAACTGTGTGTGTGTGTGTGTGTGTGTGTGTGTGTGTGTGTGTGTGTGTGTGTGTGTGTGTGTGTGTGTGTGTGTGTGTGTGTAGGATCGTGTGCGACATGGCCGAGGCGCTCCTCCCTCACTCTCCAGGCGGTCCAGTTGAGCTCTGCATCGGCGTCTGCAGCGCCGAGTATCGAACCCTCTCCACGCAGACGTACTCCTTCGTGGTGAGTGTGTGTGTGTGTTACTGGTCCTCTAGAGGGCGCACCTCATAAATCAGACAGTAAAACCTCTACACTGCCCCTAGTGGTCATATGGATATTGCATCTCATGGTCGCGCTCATGTAGCGGTAACTTCTGAGGACGTGAACAGCCAACGCTCCAAACCGCCACAGGATACTCAAAGCTGATGTCATGCGTTTGTTTACACGTTGTTAAAAGCGAGTTTACTCAGGGCTAAAGGAAGAAAGGAACATAAACAATCCTTCACAATAAAACAGAGTTGATCGAGTTCACTTTATAAAACACTGAATGAAGCCCTGACATCGTGATGACTTCATATTTAGTTTTTCTTCTTATCTTAAAGTTTGAATACTATCAAAAAGTTTCAGAATAAAAGTTCAAATATTCAGGATAAATCTCTAAAAAGATGCACTTCATTGATCCCCTCAGGGAAGTTCACTATCAGGAAATTCAGCAGATGAGCAGATAAAAGTCAAACGTCTTTTTGACTTCAATGATTCACATCAGGTGTACAGACGAGAGGAAGTGATGAAAGTGTTCACTGCATGAACTGGACATGAAGGGAAGTCCGCTCAGATAAACCTGCACGAGAAGAAACGAGAAGAGTTTCCTCTTTGTTGTAGAGATGACAAACACAATGTCAATATTTTTAGTAGGACTTTTAATTGCATGTTTAAAATTAATTTTTGGGCTTTTATTTTGAAGTTCTGTCCAGTCTACTAACAGCGTGTCCTAACAGTGAGCGTAATTCAGTTGTTTCCTATCGGAGTGTCCTGTATTGACCTGTTTCCTGTTGGTCCATCAGAGCCCGAGTTTCAGCCGAGTCCGTCCAGAGAGGGGACCTGTTTCTGGGGGAACTCGACTGACGGTGACGGGTCGACACCTGGACGCCGGCAGCACCGTCATAGTCTACATCGACAAGGAGGAGTGTCTGTTTGTCAAGTCAGTAAATGATCTTATGAAGATAATAATGAGACTTTATATTTCATGTCAAGCCTCACATTTATCTTTTAATTTTCAGACGGACCAACCGGGAAATAATCTGCATTACCCCCGCCTCCCTGTCGGGCTCTGGCCCCGCCCCCATCCGCCTGATGATTGACAGGGCAGAGGTGATGAGCTCAGAGACCAAATACGTCTACACAGAGGACCCGACCATCAGCAGCATCGAGCCAAACTGGACCATCCTCAAGTAAACATTACAGATATACAAGATGTTCAATCCAACAACCAATCAGAGGGTCGATCTGTAACCTGTGTGTGTGTGTGTGTGTGTGTGTGTGTGTGTGTGTGTGTGTGTGTGTACAGTGGCAGCACGGTGATTACAGTAACAGGGACGAACCTGTTGACCATCCAGGAGCCCAAAGTGAGAGCGAAGTACGGAGGAGTCGAGACAAACAACGTGAGGAAAATCTAAAAACTTAAAGGAGCAGTATGTAACTCTGACTCCTAGTGTTTAAAATGGGTACTGCAGTCTAAATTCAAAACATTAGAGAGCTGTCTCCCCCCCCCCTCCTCTCTTGAGCCGATGCTCACACAACTTAAACATCTTTTTTTTGTCTGTGTAGTTCTGCACCGTGATGAACGACAGCACTATGACCTGTTTGGCTCCTGGTTTGATCTACACGAAACCCAACCCACCAGAGGGGGCGCTGCGACCCGACGAGTTCGGCTTCATCTTCGACCAGGTAATCCACACACACACACACACACACACACACACACACACACACACATACACACACAGCAAGTAGAAGTTAAGCAGAAACCTGCAGTGTTAAAAAATGAAGCTGATGCCGAAGTGTAAAATCTTGCAGTTCCTGGAGTGTCCACTAGAGGCTGGCTGCAGAAGCACAGGAAGTCACATACACACCCATTCTAAAAAGCCTGTTTTTACAGCAGAGATGAACATGTTTACAGCCTGGTTCAAAAAACCAAATAGGTGTGATTAGCTCATGTCTGGATGGACACACACTGTACGGGGGGTGAATGTTTTGATGACTCATCAGTTTTGATTTGATGAAGGATAAGAGTTATTCACAATAAGGCGTGTAGCTGACCTGATTGACAGGTGGGCGCGGTGTAACGGTTTGTCAGGAGGTTTAAAACCCGCCTCAGCTCCAGCTCTCAGCCTGTCGTTAGGTTGACTGAAAGTTAGACTGAGACAGCATTTCCAGCATGGAGACCGCCATCGATGGGACTCCAGCGCCCCCTGCAGGATGTTTTTTTTATCTCTTCTTACCGACTGTGTTCTCATCGTGGTGTTGGGTTTCTGTTCAGGTCTCCGCTCTGCTCGTCCTGAACTCCACCCCCTTCATCCACTACCCCAACCCGACCTTTGACCCCCTGGGCAACTCTGGGATCCTGGAGGTCAAACCGGGGTCACCCATCATCCTCAAGGTGAGAACCAAAAACTGTGATTACACATTTAAAGAGTGAGTAAACTCCGAGACCAGCTGGAGACCTCCAGCTGGGTTATGGGGATCAAGTTCTGTTGTGGATGGTTCAGGGTCCAAATCTTGACATCTTGTGTTTGAATATTTCTATTGGCTGATCTGGAGGCAGGTAACGTCTGTGGTGCTTCTGTTTGTCAACCTTCAAAATAAAAGCACCACACTTCAGTTTGTCCACCTTCAAAATAAAAGCACCACACTTCAGTTTGTCCACCTTCAAAATAAAAGCACCACACTTCAGTTTGTCCACTTTTAAAAGCACAACACTTCAGTTTGTCGACCTTCAAAATAAAAGCACCACACTTCAGTTTGTCCACCTTCAAAATAAAAGCACCACACTTCAGTTTGTCCACAACCTTCAAAATAAAAAATATTTATTTTATGATGAGATACTTCTCGTCCTTTCCGTCTATCTCACCGCTCGTACTTTTCCGTCTCTGTGGTTCTGACGTTCTGTTTGTGTTCTCAGGGGAAGAACCTGATCCCTCCGGCTCCGGGGAACAACCGTCTCAACTACACCGTCCTGATCGGGGAGACGCCGTGTCTGCTCACCGTGTCCGAGAACCAGCTGCTCTGTGATTCGCCTGATCTGACCGGAGAACAGAGAGTCCTGGTGAGTGACGGGAGATAAACCCCGCCCACTTTCTTTCACCCCTCACGCCTGATTGGTTAAACTCACCAGTAAGAAGACTTTGAGGTTTCTTATTTTGGTCTTCTTAGAAAAGTTAATCGTCACAAACATTTTAATTTAGATTAGCTCGTAATAATGAGAAGGAAAGGAGGGAGGAAATGAGGATACAAGGAGGTAAATGCAAACACACACACAGACACACAGACACACACACACACACACTCAGACACACACACACACAAACAGACACACATACAGACACACACACACACACACACACACACACACACACACACACACACACACCTGTTCAGCTGTAATCACATCTGTATGAATGTTTTATTAAAGCGTTTCCTCTCTCAGGTTATAAACATCGATTATAAAAACAGATGAAGCTCGTTTGAACGACTCGATGAATAAATGATGAAGAGGAGCGATGAAGATGAAAGAGAGAGAGAGACGGACGGGGCGATCCGTATTGATGAATAATCAATCACTTTAATAATTCATCAATAGTTCGTCCAGTAGGAAGAGCTGTGATATCAGACCAATTACCCATGATGCCCTGCAGCTTCTCTTAATGACTCTCACCTTTATAAAGACCCCCCTCCCCTTTCTCACCTCCTTCTTTACCTCCTCTGTCCTTTCCTCCCCTCGTCTGTCCTTTCCTCCTCTCTTCCTTTTTCTTTCTCTTCCTTCTTTTGATCCCTCACCTCTTTTCCTCTCCTTATCCCATTTTGACTCCTTCCTCCTTCCTCCCCTACCTCAATTTCTCCCTTATTTCCTTATCTCCTCTCCTTCCAATTCTCCTCTCCTTTGCTATCTCTCCTCCTACTTCTTCCAATGTCTCCTTCATCCTTGTTGATTTCTCCTTCCTCCTCTGTAGATCCTGGTCGGCGGTCTGGAGTACTCCCCGGGAACGCTCCACATTTACTCGGACAGCGCCCTCACGCTGCCCGCCATCATTGGCATCGGAGCGGGCGGAGGCGTGCTGCTCATCGCCATCATCGCCGTGCTGATCGCCTACAAGAGGAAGACCCGAGACGCCGACCGCACGCTTAAACGCCTCCAGCTGCAGATGGACAACCTGGAGAGCCGCGTGGCGCTGGAGTGCAAAGAGGGTACGTAGTGTGTGCGTGCAGGCGTGCAGGCGTGCAGGCGTGCAGGCGTGCAGGCGTGCGTTGTCGTCGGGCGTGAATATAAGGCTGTTAAAATAACTGAAAAAGTGACTTTACAACAATCAGAGATATCGATGTCTGCACTTTAAGGTCGTTTATATTTTGTGGAACGCTCCTCAGACGTTGGTCGTACAGAAACTTAAGCCGTCCTCTTCTCTCTGTCCTTCCTTCAGCGTTTGCAGAGCTGCAGACCGATATCCAGGAGCTGACCAACGACATGGACGGAGTGAAGATCCCCTTCCTGGAGTACAGGAACTACACCATGAGGGTCATGTTCCCCGGGATAGAGGAACACCCGGTCCTCAAGGAGCTCGACGTAAGACTAAAAAACATCAAATCTCTGAGCTTCATCACCTGCAGGACAAAAACACACACAGGGAGCGTTACAGATAGAGTGTGTGTGTGTGTGTCTGTGTGTGTGTGTGTGTGTGTGTGTGTGTGTGTCTGTGTGTGTGTGTGTGTGTGTGTGTGTGTGTGTGTGTGTGTGTGTGTGTGTCTGTGTGTGTGTGTGTGTGTGTGTGTGTATGAAGCTTTAATTAAGCGAGCGCAGCAGGAAGCCGCCTCTCTCACATCCTGATAAAGTTTCTGCGTTCTCAGAGGACTTTGAATCCAGTCTGAAGTTTTCTGTTTTATTAC
>NC_089206.1:446118-456118 GCF_963930695.1 Labrus bergylta
CGGTGCTTTTCACACTGATGACTTGACCTCAAATGTACAGATCAGCTGTTGACGCTAAAGGTTTAAAAACCCCTCGTGTGCAGCAGAGACGGCGTGCAGAGACGGCGTGCACAGAGGGCAGGATGGTGCATGCCTGAGATGATGTGACCCAATGTGAAAACGCTCTCGTTCTCTGGATGGTCGATGGTCACATTTCAGATTGAGGGCTTTCTAACATGACAGAGCTGCACTCTTCTTCCCCCTCAGGCGCCTCGTCTCAGTTGTCCCGTGGTGGAACGTTTTCACACGACTGTCGACTTCTTCAGACGTCCATTTATGGTCGAAAACATGCGGAGAAAACGTTGATGTAAAATGGTGTTTAACATTTGAAGAACAGACTTCTCACTTCTCACTTAGCGGGGCAGTTTGAGTCCTCAGAGGTTTGCAGAGAGCGTTAAAGCTCCTGTGAGCAACGTTCAGTTTGAGGTGTTTTTGGCGCCTCCTGTGGACAAAGGAGGTCATTAAAACTAAATAATGAACCTTCTCTCGTGACGGTTTTGTTTGATTTTGTAGATTTAACAACGAGACATCGATATCAATCTGAGTCGGTTTAACCAGCCAAACGTTCCTCACAGGAGCTTTAACTCATATTTAAAGGCAATAACCGAGCACTAGCGCTCTCTTTTTTTCGATATCGACTTCACAGTTTGCTAATCTGTATGCATGGTTTTTGCTCGAGCGTCCATATTTCTGCATCAGTTTCTTTTCTTTATTTTCGCCTCTCTCTCCACAACGAGACCTCTGGGACGCTGTGGAGAAGTGCAGAAAGTAAAATCATGTTTCTGAAAACACCATCAGGTCTCTGAATCTCTGGAGGACGGTCGCTGCGTCGTGTGAAAATGTTCCATCACAGCTCTCTTTCTCTCTCTCTCTCTCTATCTCTGTCTCTCTCTCTCTCTCTATCTCTCTCTCTCTCTCTCTATCTCTGTCTCTCTCGCTCTCTCTCTCTATCTCTGTCTCCCTCTCTCTCTCTCTCTATCTCTGTCTCTCTCTCTCTCTCTGTCTCTCTCTCTCTCTCTCTCTCCTCTCTCTCTCTCTCTCTCTCTCTCTGTCTCTCTCTCTCTGCGATGCCATAAAGCTACAAAGCACCTTTTATTTCTTTCTTGCTGTAGTTTCACTGTCGTTTGAATCTTTTGGGGCCAAAAGGATCCGAGCGAGGAAGACGAGGAGGAGGAAGGGTCCTGATAAAAGACTGCCTTTTAGATGATTAATTATAGAACAGGGAGGGAAGCCACTACCATACCAATACCACTGTTCATGCAACGTGTGTGTGTGTGTGTGTGTGTGTGTGTGTGTGTGTGTGTGTGTGTGTGTGTGTGTGTGTGTGTGTGTGTGTGTGTGTGTGTGTGTGTGTGTGTGTGTGTGTGTGTGTGTGTGTGTGTGTGTGTGTGTGTGAGTGAGAGAGATCCTGCTGCAGCAGTGGAAACTCAAGCGTTAAATCACTGATCGTATCTGCGGCTCAATTAAAAACCTTTTTCTTTACAGTGGCGGCGTGTAAAATCGGCCGATCTTTATCTTTTTGACGCTTTTTCAAAATCTCTCATCTCATCTTTATTTTATCTTTTTTTTCATATAAATAAAAAATCTCAGATCGCCCTTTTAGACTCAAAGTCATCGGCTGAGAAATCGATTAAAATCTCAGCGAGTCGTCTTTAATCGTGTCCTCGTCGCCATTTTGCTCCGAGTTTAGCTTTTGGGATGGTGTGATGAGACGAGAGTTTAGAGGAGGAGAGTTTCTGTCGACATGCCGAAGGGTGAAGAAGAGGAGGAGGAGGAAGAGGAGGAATGAGCAAATCCCAAGAGGAGAATGTAAAGGAAGGGAAAGGGGATGATGCATGTAGAAGAGGAGGAAACGCCTGCTGCATGCTGAGGAGAGAGGAAGAGGAGGAGTGAACGAGGAAGAGGAGAAATTGTTATTCTGAGGCAGAGAGGAGACGAGAGGAGGAGGAGGAGGAGGGTCCATCATTCAAAAGGTGAAGATGAGGAGAAGTAAATGTTAGAGTAGTAAAGAGCAGGATTAGGACCAAAAGAGGAGGTCAGATTTTCAGTTTTTGCATTTTGAAGTGAGGAAGAGGAGGAGAGATAGAAGAAGGAGACGCTGGTGGAATACAGAGGGAGAGGGAGAATACTGATCAGGGAGAAACAGACGGGAGGCAACGTCATCCATCAAAGCAGCCGAGGAAGGGAGGAGAAGCGCTCCGAGTGTAGAGAGAGAGGAGAGGAAGGCCAAACATTAAAGATCTGATTCAGGACTGAGAGACGAAACCATCACAGACCGGGACCAGTCTGAAACTGAGAAGTTTAAAATCCTTTAGAGAGAACTTTAAACACACTGCAGGAAGGCGATTCATCGTTCAGAGAAACAAACTGATTGACACATTTTCTAAAAGTCTTTCACGGTCGACTTTCTCCTGACGTTTTAAAGGTCACATATTATTTAAACCTCTTCACCATGTTCCTCTAGTCTGTCTACAAACCCCCCAATGATGAGAAAAGTCCATCCTCTCCGTCTTCTGCCTGCTCCACTTTTCAGAAAATGTGTGCTCAAACAGGCCGTTTGGAGATTTTCCCTTCATGACATCACAAAGGGCAGTAGCCCCTCCCCCAGGTGGGTGACACTCCCACAGCTAGGTGTTTGTTCTGACCCTCTGAGTCTGCCTTCTCACCGTAAACAATAGGACATGGAGCGAGAAAGACCGAGTACACCCTTCCAGTAAGCCCTTCCAGAGGGGGGCGTGGTCAGACACAGCTCATTTACATATTTAAAGGTACAGACACAGAAACAGCCTGTTCTGAGCAGGGCTGAAATAGAGGGGTTTATAGACATGATCAAATACAGGATCAGAGTGGATTTAGAACAAGAAACTTCACACACATGTTTTGAGGAGCTCTGAGACTTATTTACACTGAAGAAGAGGAGGAGGATATGAGACCTTTAAGAAGGTTTTTAGCCGATGGGTGATTTGTAAGATGACCATGAGCCTCGTTACAGAATCAAATTTTCTGAAGGAAGACGTTTAACATTCAAGAACTTCTTTAAGACTTTCCGTAGTCCTTTTTTTATGGAGGTTAGATATCAAAATCGAGCTGTGTTTGAGTGTTTTCCCGTTCAGATTTTAATGACGCCTGAGCGACTGAGGAGTTTCTGTTTCCTGTGATACCCGTGAAACCTCTCCAGGAAACTGAAACCTGAGAACGGTTTAAATTTGTCCAAAACGAATCAGTGTTTGGATGCGTTTCCACTGTGACAGCGAGCGAGCGAGCGGGCGTGTGTGTGTGTGTGTGTGTGTGTGTGTGTGTGTGTGTGTGTGTGTGTGTGTGTGTGTGTGTGTGTGTGTGTGTGTGTGTGTGTGTGTGTGTGTGTGTGTGTGTGTGTGTGTGTGTGTGTGTGTGTGTGTGTGTGTGTGTGTGTGTGTGTGTGTGTGTGTGTGTGCGCTAGTTTAAGATGTTACTGCCTTCACACACACAAATTAACCATCGTATGTATGCTTTAAATACACACACACACACACACACACACACACACACACACACACACACACACACACGGCTGGGAGGAGGTAACTGAGACTGAAGAGTGCTGGTGGGGGGGCTGGGTCTAATTCCTGGAACAACAAACAAACAAACAAACAAACAGGGATTGGATGATACCTTAACTTAGCTGCAGAGTCCATCCATCTGTCCACACACACACACACACACACACACACACACACACACACACACACACGGCTCAGAATCTAACGTTGTCCAGCGGTGAGATATTTATTGATTATTTTTACAATTTTCTTTGGTCCTTTTTAATTTATTTTTTATGACGCGTTTTTATTTATTGTGGGACGATGTTCACGTTTTTATGAGTTTGTACAGCGTTAAAGAGACCACACACTACACACACACACACACACACATACACTACACACACACACACATTTGGACCATTTACAGGCCGGGAAACAACCACTGACTGTCTGAAACGACCCTGACAGCCAGTTAAAGAAAGATAAGGTCGAGTTATGTTTCTGCTCGGTTGTTTCCCGTCCTGTCCGTGTTCAAATCCATTGATGCGTCCAATCACTGAATCCGCTGAATCGATGGATCTGATTGGTTTGAATGATCCGTCAAACTGACTCAGCGAAGCCTCAGAGGAGTTGTTTGAAAAAATGCTCAAACCTATGGACTCCTCTGATGCTTCCTGGAGTCCATGAGCAGAGAGGCGAGCAGAGAAGTGGGCGGGGCTTACACATTTGTGGATGATCAGGATGGGAGCGAGGCTCTTATTGGTTTGAAATGGAACCCCCCCCTTTGGAAATTCCCAAACACAATATGTGACTGCACCAATAGGTTTAAAACTGTCATCTTTATTATTTCCTGTTTGAAAGTTACATTTTTGGTATCTTAGCAACCAAAGAGCTCTCATTGGACGTTAGTTTATCGTTTCCCAAAGAGACGTTTTGAACATTTGACCTCCTGCGATTGAGAAACCAACCAGAACTTCTGTAACTGTCCCGTCAGTTTACAACCATTTATACTTTGAGATTATTGGAAAGTTATTTCTCCTCCCACCTGATTAAGCTCCGCCCACTCTGCAGACTCCTGACAGTTGGTTGGTCATCTTACAGGCGAGGTTAAACCAACAGCCAATCCCAGTGGGCTTCATTGTACCATAGCAGCAGCAGCAAAAATCACAGGACGGATGTCTTTATTGTACCATAATATAATTATTATTAATATGATTATGATTATTATTCAGAGCCAGTGCTTCTCAGCTGCAGCGAGTTCAGGATTCCAACTCTCAGATCTCACCGAGCCGTTTCCTGTTCCGTCCTCGTTTGGGTCCCTGAGCCGCAGGTTGAGAAGCACCGCTCACACTGGATCTTGTGTCTTAGTTCAGGATGGGATTGTTCATTCAGGCGGCGCTCCAGGTGCTGCGGGACGTCGGCTCGCCAAGCTTTTGGAGAAATCAGGCAGCAGGATGTCGCAAAACTTTTTAATTTAAAGCTTTAAGCTGCTGAACGCACGTCTCGTCAAGTCGGCTGAGATTGGCTGACCGATGTGGATGTTTGATGACATCACACCTCTCAGATCATCCCCCGTCCAACCAATAAAGGCTTCACGATCCGCCTCCCGCTGCACCCTGGCGCCGTCGTTCATTCACTCTGCCTGAAAAACAAAAAGGGTTTTTGTTACTGAAAACGCAGAATCACACGTCGCCTTGTTACAGCGCTTTTCAGGATGTAGTCAGGGCCCATTTTTTGATACCATTTGCCATTGCCTTGTTTTTATTTTTGCTGAGTTAAAATGTAATGATGATGATGATGATGAATCTTCTTCATGTAATAGCCTGTGTCCGTTTTTATACCATTGCCATTGCCTTCTGCTGAGTTTGTATATTTGTGTGATTTCACTAAAGTGTAATGGAAACATCTGACTCCTGTGTTTTTACTTTATACTATGAAGTTCAACGAGAATAAACCTTTAAATATAAAATGTAACGACATCATAAAGAACATCAGAGTTACAGAAGGTTCAGTCTGAGTTTAGACCCTGCTGAGGGTTCTCTGTTTGTTGTTAAGGTGACTTTAAGTTTTGGTCCCCCGCTGCGCCGCCGTCAGACGCTGGCAAGGGTACAGGCTAATTAATGGAGAACAATGATCCAGGCTCTGCCAGGCTTATCAGCAGCAGCAACAAAAGAGCGCTTATCACAGGTTTTTCATTATCAGGAAATACAGATGATTAAAATACACCAGAGAGAGACAGATACAGAGAGAGACAGAGAGGGGGGAAGAGAGAGAGAGAGAGAGAGAGAGGCAGAGAGAGAGAGGGTAAGTTTTGCAGTTAACAATCAGACTGCAGATTGTTCCAGAAGGTTCAGAAAACCTAAAAAGCTTTTTTTCCAAATGTTACGGCATCCTTAACCAAAGTTTTAAAAATCAACAATGGAGCTGGCAGTTAAATTTGTGATTTAAATGTTTTGTGTAGC
Organism: Labrus bergylta; assembly: GCF_963930695.1. NCBI lineage: Eukaryota > Metazoa > Chordata > Actinopteri > Labriformes > Labridae > Labrus > Labrus bergylta. Next base: position 452,141 of record NC_089206.1, read on the forward strand.
GAGGAAAAAAAACATTTTTTAAAAAGTCTAAGTGAAGAAACATCTGGAGAGCTGGGACAACGTGGATCATCAGTTCATCAGTGAGAGCTGGAGGTCAGAGGCATTACAGGTATCCAACTCACCTGATCATGCACAGGAGCCATGACTACCATCCTCTCTTGTCTCTCATCATTGTTGTGGTCCCGACTCCCCCGAGACCCTTTTATGATGTAATCGTCAAGATTTAAAATCCTAAATATCAAACATGTTTGTTGTAAAATCGGAGTGTCCATGATGCCATCTGAGCAGATCTGGGAGGTCATGATTGGATCTTTATACGACTCACACTACAAAATAATCTGAGCAAATTATTGGTCCCGATCTGCATCACGTTGGCAACGCCGCCACAATTGTTGGAACGAATTGGACCACAAATCGGCCCGATTATCCTGCAGCCTGAGCCAGAGTTAACATGCCCTAAACATACACTAAACATACACTACACATACACTACACATACACTAAACATACACTACACATACACTAAACATACACTAAACATTCACTAAACATACACTACACATACACTAAACATACACTAAACATTCACTACACATACACTAAACATACACTAAACATACACTAAACATACACTAAACATTCACTACACATACACTAAACATACACTAAACATTCACTACACATACACTACACATACACTACACATACACTAAACATACACTAAACATTCACTACACATACACTAAACATACACTAAACATACACTAAACATTCACTAAACATACACTACACATACACTAAACATACACTAAACATTCACTACACATACACTAAACATACACTAAACATACACTAAACATTCACTAAACATACACTACACATTCACTAAACATACACTACACATACACTAAACATACACTAAACATACACTAAACATACACTACACATACACTAAACATACACTAAACATACACTACACATACACTAAACATACACTAAACATACACTAAACATACACTAAACATTCACTACACATACACTAAACATACACTAAACATTCACTACACATACACTAAACATACACTACACATACACTAAACATACACTAAACATTCACTACACATACACTAAACATACACTAAACATTCACTACACATACACTAAACATACACTAAACATACACTACACATACACTAAACATACACTACACATACACTAAACATACACTAAACATTCACTACACATACACTAAACATACACTACACATACACTACACATACACTAAACATACACTAAACATTCACTACACATACACTAAACATACACATACACTAAACATACACTAAACATACACTAAACATTCACTACACATACACTAAACATACACTACACATACACTACACATACACTAAACATACACTACACATACACTAAACATTCACTACACATACACTAAACATACACTAAACATACACTAAACATACACTAAACATACACTACACATACACTAAACATACACTAAACAGTCACTACACATACACTAAATATACACTACACATACACTAAACATACACATACACTAAACATACACTAAACATCCACTAAACATACACATACACTAAACATACACTACACATTCACTAAACATACACTACACATACACTAAACATACACTAAACATACACTAAACATACACTACACATACACTAAACATACACTAAACATACACTAAACATACACTACACATACACTAAACATACACTACACATACACTAAACATACACTAAACATTCACTACACATACACTAAACATACACTAAACATACACTAAACATTCACTACACATACACTAAACATACACTACACATACACTAAACATACACTAAACATTCACTACACATACACTAAACATACACTAAACATTCACTACACATACACTAAACATACACTAAACATACACTACACATACACTAAACATACACTACACATACACTAAACATACACTAAACATTCACTACACATACACTAAACATACACTACACATACACTACACATACACTACACATACACTAAACATACACTAAACATTCACTACACATACACTAAACATACACTAAACATACACTAAACATACACTAAACATTCACTAAACATACACTAAACATACACGACACATACACGACACATACACTAAACATACACTACACATACACTAAACATTCACTACACATACACTAAACATACACTACACATACACTAAACATTCACTACACATACACTAAACATACACTAAACATACACTAAACATACACTAAACATACACTACACATACACTAAACATACACTACACATACACTAAACATACACTAAACAGTCACTACACATACACTAAACATACACTACACATACACTAAACATACACATACACTAAACATACACTAAACATACACTAAACATACACATACACTAAACATACACTACACATACACATACACTAAACATCCACTAAACATACACTAAACATACACTAAACATACACATACACTAAACATACACTACACATCCACTAAACATACACTAAACATACACTACACATCCACTAAACATACACTAAACATACACATAACATACACTAAACATACACTAAACATACACATACACTAAACATACACTAAACATACACATAACATACACTAAACATACACTAAACATACACATACACTAAACATACACTAAACATACACTAAACATACACTGCACTAAAAGATCGAACATAATAACATTACCTTCATGAATGAAATTATTCAGATTTTTTATATTGCAGAAACTCCTTCTGTATATTCTCTCCTCTCTCATTGGCTGTTGTGGTCTCACTTTGAAAGCAGCGACACAATCATTCAGATTTTTTAAATCTTGCAGCGCTGACGAGTCTGAGAGCTTCTCTGAAGGTTTAAGATCTGTAAGGCCCTCACGCTACAGGATTATTCTGGGCTGAACACGGTTTCTGCTCGATTGTCAGGGAGGTGGATTTCATTAATCGCTCTGAAAAAAATTTGGAGTGAGCGCTCGACATCTGCATCACAGTGATTGTCTAAAATGATTGTCAAGAGGATTATGCCGATTCCATCGATTATACGGCATGTACATGCTGTGTTCTCACGGCTGTGCTCATGCATGAACAACTGTACCGTGCCAAAGCACACCTCCGCTTTATCCGCTTGTGATCATATTTTCTTTTTACTTTACCGCTACGTCCTAAACTCACCTGCTGCGCAGTCATTGGCTGGAGGAAACACACCAGCTCCGCCCAGAAATGTCCAGAGTCAACCAGAACAAATCAGAACAGTAAAATCCAGTGAGAGGACAGAGTCTCTGCAGACACAGACACCACCTCACATGTACGGAGGCCCAGAAGGGACAATGGAGCAGCTTCACTTTAGGAGAAGTCTGTCTTTTATTTTGAAGGAGAAGTCTGTATTTTATTTTGAAGGAACGAGCAGCTGAGTCTACGACCGGAACATGAACCTCGAGCTTTCATGCACTGGTAAAGTAAGTTAATGTTTTCATTAATGAAGCGTGATGATACAAACAGGAGGAGTGCATCGAACCGACCCTGAATGTGTGTTTAATGTGGCGCACTTTTAAAACACTGAAGTTATTTATGAACAGACGTTGGACCAGGATACGCTCTGCATCTTCATACCCCCTAAAGTAACATATACTAAATTGTAAAAGCTACGATAAAATACAGTTAAAAACACCCGCTTAAAGGAAGAATGATCGACATGTTCCACATAAATAAATCATAAAGTGTGTCCTGTGTAAATGTGTCTCTGAGTCCTGACTGTCTACAATGAGGGAGAAGCTCGAGTCCCGCTGGCTGTGTTGTTGTCAGAGCCGTGTTTACATGGACGGGACGGCCGGCTCCTCCCCTTGTGTATAAAAGCTGTTTTAGTCAAGAACTAGAGAGAAGAAGAA
>NC_089206.1:461118-463618 GCF_963930695.1 Labrus bergylta
ACGCCGTCACATCCCAGCGGCTCAGACCATGGAAGGTAATCTCATGCATTCTCCAGAGATTAGACTAGACCACATTGTGTTGTTGATTAATGAAAATATGTAGGTCATGAAACACTCAAGAGGGAAAAGGACAAAATAAGGGACAGCAGCTATCCAGAGATTAGACCCGACCCGGCACTCATAAGAGCTTCTCCTTGGAGAGGTTTATTGGAGCGCTGAGATTGCTGTTACCAAGTGATAGACACGTCCCAATGGATGAGACGATGCCCTGGTGGTGTCTGTAAAAAGAGCTGGCACTATGTCCGTGGAGGAAAGGATCAAAATAATGTTTGCTGTCCAGAGAGTAAACCAGACCCAAACTCACACTGTGCCTGGAAACTTTTAACCACCAGATAATAAGGTTTGGGTACAGACTAATCCCTGGACAGTCAAAGTGTTTTAACATTTACATCTCTGTGATTAAAATAAAACAAACAAAACTCAAAACAATAAGTAATGAGCCACGACGAACCTGAGATTTAAATACTTAATAAAACAAATCAGCATGGAGACCGCCATCGACAGGACACAGCGCCCCCTACAGGAACAGACGGGTTACGTCGCTCAGGCTTCAAATATTCATTCATTCAGTTTGTTTTAATTTCATGCTGGTGCTCAAGGGCGCCACCTACTGGATAAAACAGTCACACATTCTTCATTCAAATATCTTATTTTGAAAAGGAACTAAAGTCGTCCGATTAATGATGAATCAGCAGGAGAGGAATATACCCAGAGAAGGAAAAGACTACACAGGTGCATTATGGGAAGTGGAGTTCTATCAGCTGCCTCCCATTCGTCTCTTTACATTTACTTATTTCTCGTCCTGCTCATCGATTGGCTGAAAATGAATGTCATCTAAATAAATGACAGTAGAGGAAACACACTGTCTCTGTCATTTTAGTCCAACACACACACACACACACACACACACACACACACACACACTCACACTCACACACTCTTTTCGACTGTCCTATCAGTGGAGCCAATTAGCTAATGGCTCGTTAAGGACAGCGTCCATTAGAGCTTCTAATCAATCAATTAAACCGAACAGATGAGGATTCAATTGATCCGCCTCAGCCTTCCTATTGATCACATGATACGGTCACCACGGCGACAGTAATGACCACGAAGCTGAGTCAGCAGAACGTCTGGGTGTGTGTGTGTGTGTGTGTGTGTGTGTGTGGGTGTGTTCAATACACTCTCTAAAGTAAATGGCAAATGGACTTGAATTTCTTCTGACGACTCAAAGCAGGTCACACCTACACATTCACACACCGCAGACAAAGCAGAGGGAGCAACTTGAGGCTAAGTGTCTTGCCAAAGGACACATCGGACATGTTGCTGCAGGAGCCGAACCCCTGACCTTCCTGTTGAGAGACAACCGGCTCTACAAACTGAGCCACAGTCGTACAGGAGTACAGGAGGCGCTGTGCTCTCTCTCAGGTCGTTCTGATCAATCGTACGCTGTCAGAGTGACGTCTGAACGCGAGCACAAACTGAGTTTGACAGAATTTATAGTTATCGTTTTCTTGATCATAAAAAATATTTTCTTTGTCACATTGTCTATAAATCAGATTTGATCGCACATTTCCACCATCACTGAGCTTTACTTTGAGACAGACACAATACAACACACACACACACACACACACACACACACACAGTGAGAGCAGCAGTGTGGAGACAGCGTGTGTATATATATGTGTGTGTGTGTGTGTTTAAACTCTGGGACAGCTGCCCATAAAGTCTCATTAATTTGGTGGCGTCGGGCCCACTGGCCTGCACACAGAGAGTTAAACCTTCTGCTGATGAAGCTGCGTTCAAACACCAGCGGACAGACACCGTCACACACTGTTGTTCACACGTTGGCGGCTCACACCCTGTTTGTGTTCCTGCTTTTGTGAGTCTGTGAGGACCGAGGATGGACCTACATTACGAGGACAAAGCTGCTCATTGTTCTGTGACCTGATTAGAAATAAATCACCATCATCATCTTTATATAGATTATAGATTCATCTTTGTGTTAGGAGGTTAAGTGCTGCATTATAAATATCTGACAAACATTAAAGGAGCAGTATGTAACTCTGACCCCTAGTGGTTAAAATGGGTACTGCAGTCTAAATTCTAAACATCATAGAGAGCTGTCTCCCCCCCTCCTCTCTAGAGTGGATGCTCACTCAGGTCACCATGTGGTGGACTCTGAAGCTTCAGTGTTTATCCAGCTCTGCATGGGTCTGTAAACCTTTCTGTGTTCTAACCTCTCTCCATTTTTCAAAAGCATCTCCAATATTGATCCTAGTTTGAGCACGTTTCTGCTCGTGGAGCTTATTAGAAACATGCAGAGGCTTTTTAGGTCGGGTACAATCACTTCTATCTGAACCACTTCTCTCGCCCGCTTCCATCGCTGCAACACCTGTTGACCTGATAACTGCTCTCATGACAAATCCAGGGGCGTCCA
>NC_089206.1:468618-495283 GCF_963930695.1 Labrus bergylta
GTTTACTATCCTCACTTTATCCCCACTCCAAAAACAATTCAGCTGAGCTTTCAGTCTGAACTATAACTGCCAAGCAGTGAGGTTTCAGAAACTCTACTGAAGTGTGACTGCAGTTCCTCCAGTGTCCACTAGAGTCTGTCTCCTGCAGTGAGTCAGTCCCCATAGAGCTCTATGTTAAAATGTCTAACTTTACAGCTGCAGTTCCTCCAGTGTCCACTAGAGTCTGTCTCCTGCAGTGAGTCAGTCCCCATAGATCCCCATGTTAAAATGTCTAACTTTACAGCTGCAGTTCCTCCAGTGTCCACTAGAGTCTGTCTCCTGCAGTGAGTCAGTCTCCATAGAGCTCTATGTTAAAATGTCTAACTTTACAGGTGCAGTTCCTCCAGTGTCCACTAGAGTCTGTCTCCTGCAGTGAGTCAGTCCCCATAGAGCCCCATGTTAAAATGTCTAACTTTACAGCTGCAGTTCCTCCAGTGTCCACTAGAGTCTGTCTCCTGCAGTGAGTCAGTCCCCATAGAGCTCCATGTTAAAATGTCTAACTTTACAGCTGCAGTTCCTCCAGTGTCCACTAGAGTCTGTCTCCTGCAGTGAGTCAGTCCCCATAGAGCTCTATGTTAAAATAAACATGTTTTCATCCTGGTAAAAGAACAGTTTGTGTCTCTAGATCTCATTTCTCTCTTCAACTGTTCGGGCTGAATGTTTATACAACTCACCTGTTTACATTATATTACAGCTTAAAGGGATGTATAATTAGGGGGCGTGGCCTCTTTGAGTGAGCTTAATGAGGTGACTCAGTAGTACACTTACAGTTACAGTACAACCTCACACACACCACTGCGTACAAGCAGTGTGTGTATTCGTGTGTGTGTGTGTTAGCAATCATGACTAATTCATCCCTCCATCGCTCTGACGCTCGCCTCAGCTGCTGCTTTTTAAAAAATTGCACTTTTATTTGCATTTTTATTGGCCACTCTGAAAATGCCAGCAGCCATTCAGGGGCCCTGTTACCTCTGTCTGTCTCTGATCCGCCCGGCGACCGGAGGGAAGCCTTTAAACGAGGTTTAATGTGTGATTTAGGACGACTGGGAGGGTGGGAGGAGGGACGGGAGTCGGAGGAAGGGAGGAGAGGTGAGAAGGGGGGGGGGGAGGGAGGGAGGAGGGAGGGGGGAGGAGAGGTGAGAAGGGGGGGAGCAGGGAGGGGGGGAGGAGGGGAGTTATAGTGAGGGAAGAAGAAGAAAACATAAAAACAGAGACAGAGCGAGAGATAAAAAGTCTTTATGAGCGTTGACATTTTTATGAACCATGTGTGTTTTGTGTGTGTGTGCGTGCGTGTGTGTGTGTGTGTGTGGTCTTATCTTTCTATCTTTATGGGATCTTGAGGCGTCTAGAGAGTGAGAAAAGTGTGTATACATTACATGTATTCATTTTTTGTTTCCTTTTTCCTTTCAACCCTTTTGTCTCCTTTTTTAATATTCTATTATTCTCTAGTCCTTATTTCCTATATCCTTTTCTCTCTTAGCTTTCCTTTCCTTTCCTTTGTTTTGTTTCCTTTCCTTTCCTTCTCCCTCCTCACCTTAGATTGTTTCCTCTCATCATCTTTATTTCCTTTCCTTTCCTTTTCCTGCCTCTTATCTCCTTTCCTTTCCCTTTTCCACATCTGATTTATTCCCACCCCCCTTTTTCCATCTTCTCCTCCCTCCTTCACCATTCTTTCTTCTCCTCTCATCCTACCAACCTCCAAACCTCACCTACGTTTTACTACACTCCTTTCCTCTTTTATCATTTCCTTTCCTTCGTACCTCCTGGTCTCATGCACTACATCACTTTATTCTATGTCAGTATTCATACAGTTCTGGTTAATTTATTCCTGATGTTTCTTATCCATCACTACGGTCACTTTATTTATCTAATTCTTACCTTTACAGTTATATTGTTTATATTAGTTCTGTTGTTCCATTATTCACCTTATTAACTTATCATTTAGTATTTGCCTACCTGCACATAGCTCTGTATATATATATTTATTTCTCCTTTACTGCACATAGTTCTGTTTACATCTGTTTACATCTGTTAGTCCGATCACTGTCCACTTATATCTAATCTTTTATATTTTGTATTTTTAAGTTAAGTTTAAGCTTTAAGTTGTTTTTAAATTGACACTTTCTATTTAGGTTATAATGTTTTGTTTACTTGCACTGTTGTTAATTTACTGCTCTGTGTGCCTTTGAATTGCCCCCCGGGGACAAATAAAGATTTTTGAATTGAATTTGAATTGAATTCTCTCCTCCAATCTCCGATATTTTCCCGTCTTCTGTTCTTTTATCTGTTCCTGTCTCCTTTCCTCTGCTTGTTTCCTCTCCCCTACTCTCCACCCCTCCTCTCTCCTCAACTACCATCCCATCATGTCTTTTATGCTCCTCTCCTGTCTCCTTATTAATCTCTTTCCTTGTTTCCTTTCCTTCCCTCTCTTTCCTTTTCTTATACCCTTTCTCTTGTTTCCTCTCCTCTCCACCTCTCCTTTACTTTGGTCACCTTGTTTCCTTACCTATTTCACATTTCCTGAAATCTTGTTTATCTCCCCCTTTCGTCGCTTCCATTGTCTCCTTCTCCTTATTTACATTTTCACATCTGTTAATTTCTTTATTTCCTTTCCTACCATGTTTCCTTCAGTCACATTGTTTCCTTTCCTTTGCTCTCTTGTCTGTTCCTTCCTGCCCTGTCCTTATTTCCTTTCCTTGTTTCCTTTTCTTTCCACATTTGACATCCCATTTTATTCACCAAAACATTTATCAATCATTTCACATATTCACCCCGTGACTCCTCCTGTTATAATATAACAGTCACTTCTTTCCATTGATCCATGAAGTCATTCTATCTTCTAATCTGACCGTTCGTCATGAATAATTTAGGGTGGAAACACAACCAGTCTGACCAGTAACCAGAGAGTAACGACCACAGAGAGACAGAGAGAGCAACTGTTGATGTTTGGTTTCTGGAAACCAGTCAGAGTGAGACGTCTTCACTTTCCCTGGTGCTCTTTGCCTCTTCACGCAGGTCCGTTAAAGTACAGAGATCGTTTACTGCAGACAGTGTCTCCCTCTGCTGGTCAGGAGAGAGAGCTGCGGCTAGATAAACGTGAGGAAGCCACAGATAGACTTTCCCAAAGAGGAGGGACTCAGCACCAAACAGGAAGCGGAAACAGAGCCACACTTTTTAGTAAAAGTCTAAACATGCCGCTGGAGTAATTAGTGAAACGGTTTTAAAGCCTGTTTGTTAGAAAACGATAAATAAAGGATGTGACGTCATGAGCTGTCTCTTGACGACCCCGCCCATTTATCTGAGTTCATCCAATCACGTGCCGGCATCGCGATGAGCTGGCATTTTAACACCGGAAGCAGGACGTGTTCAAAATCAGGAAGGCTAAGCTAACACGCTAACTTAAAGAGTTCAAAGCTCAACAAGCGGCGTGGACTTTGATGCTCTCTGAGTTTGTGCTCGTGGAATAATCACAGGTGAGTCTCGTGCCTCCTGTGAACGTGACGCAGTTTGTGTTTAACAAGAAGTCTGAGCTAAAAAAAACAAAAACTTTCCCGGGATGTAGACGGAGCCTAAAACTAGCTAACATGCTAACTCCAGTGCAGGGATACACAGGGATGCTAAGCTAACATGCTAACACCAGTGCAGGGATACACAGGGATGCTAAGCTAACATGCTAACCTCAGGACAGAACTGAGTGTTCCTGCATTATGTCAGAAACTAGAGGTGACGTAATCTGCTGTAACTTTAGTATAACTTAATTACAGTGAAACAGGTGACGTCAGATTACTGTGGTTTAGCTGTTATCACAGGAACAGACTATTACCTGGATGTTTCTCTGACAGATGTTTCGCTGCTTATCTCATAATTCACTTTTCTGTTCTTGTGTCTGTTCTCTTTCTGCTGCACAGCTTTACAAAGTGTCACAAACTGTTTAAAAATCGAGTTTGTTTTGACGTCATACCTCTTTTCTTATCACTTTATTTGTGTTTAAAATGTTAAAAACATGATAAATGTTCAGTTAAATTGAGTGTTTGTGGTGTGACGTCAGCTTCATGTTGCAGCTGCTCTGAGTGGCCACGCCCCCTCGAACAGCTGTCAGGACAACCTTTTGGATTTTGATGAGAAAAAGTGATATGACCGAGCAATCTGATTGGACAACATGATTGATTTAATGATTGACATCACAACATGTATCCCTCCTCGTCCTCAGACATTTGGACTTTAGGTCTTCTCACAGCGCCGTCACACCCTGATGGTAGAGGCCGCTGTGCATCACAAGTAACTAATCAAAGCAGCGGGAGGAATTCGAGGTTAAGTGTCTCGCCCAATGACACAGCGGATATGTTGCTGCAGGAGCCGGGTATCGAACCCCACCTGAGCCTCAGCCGCCCACATGTCACACTAATTTTAGTTTTTTTTGACCCCTGGTTTGTGTTTCAGCAGGAGTCAGGATGAGTCTGCAGTGGACAGCGGTCGCCACCTTCCTGTACGTTGAGGTCTTCTTCGTTCTGCTGCTCTGCATCCCCTTCATCTCACCTAAGAGGTCAGTGCTCACCTGTCCAGCTGCTCGCGAGTGAAGGAGACACAAAGGTTAAGTGTTTGTAGGGCCGGACTGATATCAATATTAGGAAGAGAGAAAATGTGATATTGAATATATCAGCTGATATCTGGCTTCAGATCTAAGTTCTGTCTGTTGAGAAAGATATAAATATAAACACATTTATTAAGTTGATCCCTCAGTTATCAAACACACGTTAAAGTTATTTATAATGAAGACAAGATGGTCGCTCAACTGGAAAGTAACTGAGCATGTACGAGCTGAAGAAGCATAAAGTTCTGGTTATTGAGTGATCAGTGAGGAACAGAGCAGCTCTCTCTGTGTGTGAGAGTCAGAGGTAAAGTGATCAGACCTCCTGACTGAAAACCTAATCAGCTGTGATGAACTCAGACAGAGACTTCACTGATATCAGAGGCCACGTTGGCGTGTTTTTATCTCCAAACATTCTCACTTAAAACCAGGAAACTGATGAGAGACATTTAAAGGAGCAGTATGTAGCTCTGACCCCTAGTGGTTAAAATGGGTACTGCACTCCAAATTCTAAACATCATAGAGAGCTGTCTCCCCCCCCCCCCCCTCCTCTCACTCAGGTCACCATGTGGTGGACTCTGAAGCTTCAGTGTTTATCCAGCTCTGCATGGGTCTGTAAACCTTTCTGTGTTCTAACCTCTCTCCATTTTTCAAAAGCATCTCCAATATTGATCCTAGTTTGAGCACGTTTCTGCTCGTGGAGCTTATTAGAAACATGCAGAGGCTTTTTAGGTCGGGTACAATCACTTCTATCTGAACCACTTCTCTTGACCGCTTCCATCACTGCAACACCTGTTGACCTGATAACTGCTCTCATATCTGACAAACTGAGGGGCGTCCAAAACGGCCGTGTGGGGGTGTGTCTTAAAAGTGCCTACCTTCTCTGGTCCAAACAAATCCAGAGCATTCAGGAGCAGAATCTAAAGTTAGAAGGAGGACATACTGGCTGCTGCATTGTTGTCAGAGAAGCCAGCACTTCAACATGTTTCCTTAATGATCAGAGAGTAAGATACCTTTAACCGGCTTGTGTTTAAATAATTCATATGTTAAGTTTTTACTTTTTTAACTAATGATTTATTTTTCTATGGCACTGTTATGACTCCATACATTTTAAATGTTCTATATTCTGTTTCACATCTTTCTTCTCTTCAGTTTCATTTTGTCCTGTAAACTCAGCTGTGTGTTTTCTGCTCAGCCTGTAGGTGGCGCCACAGCTCCAGGTTTACTGAGCAGTGCTGTCCTGTATCTGTATCTGCTGTGCTGCAGTCAGTGGTTATTATATTCTGTATTTAAATGTGGTGTTGTGTTTCTGAACCCTGCAGGTGGAATAAGATCTTTAAGTCTCGTCTCATTCAGACCATCGCTCTCTATGGAAACACCTCGTTCATGGTGGCCATCGCCATCCTCGTCTTCCTGCTCATCGGTACGTCAGGGTTTACTGAACCAAACCCGAGCGCTTGTGGGATACATGATAACGCCAAGATACACACACACACACACACACACACACACACACACACACACACACACACACACACACACACACACACACACTGTGTTTAAAAACTCACAAATTTAGCGCCAGTGATTTACAGATGTGTGCTCGAGTCTGGAATTTAGAAATAAAATAAGTTTTTTATAAAAAAAATGTTTAAAGACTTTCAAGAGCTCGATGTTGTGGATACATTAACACTTTGTGTGTGTGTGTGTGTGTGTGTGTGTGTAGATGCTTTCCGTGAGGTGAGGAAGTACAGCGTGACGGAGAAAGTCGACCTCACCAACAACCCGACCGCCATCGAACACATCCACATGAAGCTGTTCAGAGCTCAGAGGAACGAGTACATCGCCGGCTTCGCCCTGCTGCTCTGCCTGTGAGACACACACACACACACACACACACACACACACACACACACACACACACACACACACACACACACACACTGATCTAAAAGCAGAGGGGGTTTTTTACAGTCGAATGGAAAGAATGAGCAGCTGTGTGTCACAGTCGGTATCACATACAAACACACAGTGGTTGTTCTGTGTAAATCCTGTAGCTTGATCCTGATTTGACGACGTCCAGAGGTGTTAAACTGTCTTGATCTCTAATTGGCTGACCCCTCAGAAGGTCAGACATGGTTAAATCTGATTGGTTTCAGACGAGCTGGTTGTCAGGCTGAAAGTCTAAAAACTTTCCGACTGATTTCACTGCAGAACAAAACTCAAAGACAATAATTTTATTTTAATTCCTCGACGGTGGAGACAACATCAAACACTCGAGCGAGGGATGTGACAGCACCTCGAGAGACGACTGAAATCTCAACTTATAAACTTTACAACTTTTAGGACTCACTGATTATAAGAAGGGTTTAAAAAAATGGTCGGCTGATTTATAGAAGTCTCTTTCCTGATGTGAGCTCTTAAAGTATTTTTCGGGCCAATGGCGTCACTTGACGCTGCAATACCAGGTCTGGCCACCATGTCAAATTGGCTTCAAAGGCCGGCGGACTTCCTGGGGGTTTGACGATGACATCACTGTGTAATCCTTGATGCCCACTGCTGGCGTCTGCTGTTAGGGAACGTGCAGACAGACGAGTACAAGTTCACACATGCAGGTGATTCCTGAACCAGCTCACATAACAAACCCCTCTGTTGTTAACCATCGCCAGGTCAGTCTGCAAACACCAGCTAGTGACCTGTCAGCAGATAGATACAGAACATAAAGGCAGGAAGAGGAGCACCATGCGTAAGAAAGATAAGATGGATCATAAAAGCAAAATCCTCAAAATATGGTCACTTCCTGCTCTTCACTTCCTGCAGCAGATTTATATATACTATAAGCTTTTTAGATTTCAGATTTTACTGAGCAGTGTTATGTAATGACGTAAATTATTACAATCAAAGTGGCAGGTAGGTGAAAAGGTGTGTGTGCTGTGTGGCCTGCAGGGGGCAGTAGTGTGTGCGTGCTGTGTGGCCTGCAGGGGGCAGTAGTGTGTGCGTGCTGTGTGGCCTGCAGGGGGCAGTAGTGTGTGCGTGCTGTGCGGCCTGCAGGGGGCAGTAGTGTGTGTGATCGGTGTGTGTGTGCTGTGCGGCCTGCAGGGGGCAGTAGTGTGTGTGATCGGTGTGTGTGCTGTGCGGCCTGCAGGGGGCAGTAGTGTGTGTGATCGGTGTGTGTGTGCTGTGCGGCCTGCAGGGGGCAGTAGTGTGTGTGATCGGTGTGTGTGCTGTGCGGCCTGCAGGGGGCAGTAGTGTGTGTGATCGGTGTGTGTGCTGTGTGGCCTGCAGGGGGCAGTAGTGTGTGTGATCGGTGTGTGTGCTGTGTGGCCTGCAGGGGGCAGTAGTGTGTGTGATCGGTGTGTGTGCTGTGCGGCCTGCAGGGGGCAGTAGTGTGTGTGATCGGTGTGTGTGCTGTGCGGCCTGCAGGGGGCAGTAGTGTGTGTGATCGGTGTGTGTGCTGTGTGGCCTGCAGGGGGCAGTAGTGTGTGTGATCGGTGTGTGTGCTGTGCGGCCTGCAGGGGGCAGTAGTGTGTGTGATCGGTGTGTGTGCTGTGTGGCCTGCAGGGGGCAGTAGTGTGTGTGATCGGTGTGTGTGCTGTGCGGCCTGCAGGGGGCAGTAGTGTGTGTGATCGGTGTGTGCGTGCTGTGCGGCCTGCAGGGGGCAGTAGTGTGTGTGATCGGTGTGTGCGTGCTGTGTGGCCTGCAGGGGGCAGTAGTGTGTGTGATCGGTGTGTGCGTGCTGTGTGGCCTGCAGGGGGCAGTAGTGTGTGTGATCGGTGTGTGTGCTGTGCGGCCTGCAGGGGGCAGTAGTGTGTGTGATCGGTGTGTGTGCTGTGCGGCCTGCAGGGGGCAGTAGTGTGTGTGATCGGTGTGTGCGTGCTGTGTGGCCTGCAGGGGGCAGTAGTGTGTGCGTGCTGTGTGGCCTGCAGGGGGCAGTAGTGTGTGTGATCGGTGTGTGCGTGCTGTGTGGCCTGCAGGGGGCAGTAGTGTGTGCGTGCTGTGTGGCCTGCAGGGGGCAGTAGTGTGTGTGATCGGTGTGTGCGTGCTGTGTGGCCTGCAGGGGGCAGTAGTGTGTGTGATCGGTGTGTGCGTGCTGTGTGGCCTGCAGGGGGCAGTAGTGTGTGTGATCGGTGTGTGTGCTGTGTGGCCTGCAGGGGGCAGTAGTGTGTGTGTGCTGTGTGGCCTGCAGGGGGCAGTAGTGTGTGTGATCGGTGTGTGTGCTGTAGCGTTCAGCAGCAGCTGCTCGGTGACTCACAGCAGCCGTGCAGCATGTGATGTAGCAGCTGCTGAAACACAGACTGCAGGAGGAAGTGTTCCAGCATTTAGACCGAGCCCTGCACACACAACCTGCTGAGACGGGGAGACTATGACCTGGAGCGCGAGTTTATGGAAACTCTGAGGAGCAAGGCAGCTGATCAGATTATTTCAGGACGGCCATATTTGGCACAGAATTGTCTGGTACAGAGTGACTTAAAGACCGAGGGGGGGGGGGGGGTCACCTGAACAAGAGATTAAATCATAGAAGCAGCTCTGAAAACAAGTCAAAAAACAGAGCACTGCTCCTTTAATCTGACCTCTCTGCAGACCATCGGGTAGGGGCAGTTATATTTTTGCCCCTTACAGTTGCCCCCCCTACCCCGCCTGCCCCCCTGCTTTGAGCAGCCATGACATCACAGCATGCACAACACGTACAACACACACACCTCAGCCAGGAAATGTCAGGGGTAACTCTCTCTCTGTGTGTGTGTGTGTGTGTGTGTGTGTGTGTGTGTGTGTGTGTGTGTGTGTGTGTGTGTGTGTGTGTGTGTGTGTGTGTGTGTGTGTGTGTGTGTGTGTGTGTGTGTGTGTGTGTGTGTGTGTGTGTGAGACAGATGATATAATAAGACACTAATGTACAGTTGTGTTCAAAATAATAACAGTGTGATTGAACCCATCACTACAGTTTTGTCCATTTGGTCAAATGTTTCCTCTTCATCTGGTCATCATTTTGTCTGTTAGAGCACATGGCACACATTTCTTGTAAGAAAGTCTCTCTCTTGACAAACTTTGGAATGCACATTTTATTTTTCACGATCAAATGTTGAATAATTATCAGGAATTGAACCCTTTAAATGCCAGAATCATGTAATCAAACTGGCATTTAAAGGGTTACATTCCTGATAATAATATAATAACATTTTGAGCAGGACTGGAGTTGTTTAAGAGATTTATGCAAAATTAAAGTAGAAAAAAATATTAATTTGTTCTATTTCTATATCAGCTTTTTGGCATGGACATGTTTGTCCTTGGTGACTTCAGAGTAAAGTGATGACTGAGGGTTAAAGAGGAAAAGGACGACAGACACATCTGAAACAATACAGAGTTGCTTCATGAAGATTTCATCAATGGTCAGTTGGAAATCACAGAAATGCGTAATTGAGACAGCAACAGGATTCACCCTGATGACATCATCGGGGGCATTTCTGAATAAAAAAACTCCTTTAGAGCTGGAAAACATCAGAGTAAACGTGCTGTGCAAAATGTCCTGTTTTTCTGTGACCTCACTGACCACACGTCTTTGTGTGTGTGTGGGCAGGTTACTGCGTCGTCTGGCCACTCTGCTCTCCCAGCAGGCCACACTCATGGCGTCAAACGAAGCCTTCAAGAAGCAGGCGGAGGGCGCCAGCAACGCCGCCAAGAAGTACATGGAGGACAACGAGCTGCTGCAGGAGGTGATACACACACACACACTTATTAACATACACACACAGAAAGGTAACAGTGTGTGTGTTTCTGTTTGTGATGAATCTTCAGAAAAAGAGACAGAAACTAATTTGTGTTTAACATTTGAGACACTGCTGTTTGTGCTGTTGGCCTGCGGGGGGCAGCACTGACCTGCAGCTGCTCAGGCAAACACTGGAAGTATTCATAGAGTGACACAGCGTGTCTCATTCACAATGTGCACAAACACACACACGGCCACCCTCTCACATAGTTTTTGCGGTAATCTGACCTGGGTTTGTTCAGGGTGAAGAGATCACCGAGTCGTCTGCTGCTAAAAGGAGAGATTGCTTCATCTGCATGTGACAGTCACACACACACACACACACACACACACACACACACACACACACACACACACACACACACACACACACACACACACACACAGTGGGTTGTTGTGTATTATAGGAAGTTCTGTCAGCAACTTTTTTTAAGGTGGCTTTGCTGATCTCTGTCTGATCTGATGTCGGTCTGTTCCTCTGCACACACACACACAGACCGCAGTGTGCAACTGAATCATAAAGAAACAGAAAGTTGTCTTCAGAGTGTGAAGAGAGAGAGAAAGTTTCAGTGCCGTGAAACACACGGCGGTTTGAAAACCGTTTTAACAAACAAGTTTGTTATTAGTGAAAACCTGCGCTGCAAACCGTGTGTGAGCGTAGTGAGCGCACTCGTGGGAGTCAATCATTATGAATCGGCTCTATACAAATAACAAGTGTTATCTCAAGGCACTTTAAAAACAGCATATGGGATAAGATGCAGGAAGGATTTCTCCTTTGTATTCCTGTTGTCCACACTTCAGGAGCAGGCCGTGCATGAATGAGGGCGGCGGTGGTTGTGGAGTGACGGCGGTGAAGTTGTCTGCTGCCCTTTCAACTGTGACACACGTGCGTGCATGGGCGCTTATGAAAGAAACGTTGATGCTGTAGCTAAAATAATTACTGACAGAACGGCGGTATCACAGGAAGGTGCAGTGACGTTGAGAAAGTGTTGCAGTTTGTTTATTTCCAGGCAGAACGTGCAATCAGCTGACCTGGCCTTCAGTCTCTATTGGTGGATCCTGGAGTCACTCAGTAGTCTGTGTTATCTATATTTTACATAATGGATGAGAGGTGGTTTTGTCATTTTTTATTTTTGCACATTATAGGCAGAGTGGTACATTCTTAATAGCTAGTTCACACACACACACACACACACACACACACACACTCTGGGCTCCTTCCTCCAGTGTTGAAAAATGAAGCCGATGCTGAAGTGTAAAATCCCTCTGTTTGGCTCTGAGCACAGGAAGTCACATACACACATGTATTTTGTTGACATGTTGTGTAAATACTGTTACATGTCCTGGACATGCAAAAAGGGGTGAATAACTTTACTATAGCTAACGGAAGCTCACCACACATTAGTTAACTAGTCTACTGTTTCCTAGAACTAAATGAGAGCTCACTCCCTACCAGCCGCTAGTCTCCTCTTTCCTAGTACCTGGAGCTATGTAAAATGACTCCTCTAACACCCTTTGGAGGACAGAGGACTTGTTATAATCACAGCCTTAGGATTATCTGCCTAACATTCATTTCTAGAATAATTAGATTCAAGAATAACCCCTGGTACAGGACTCTAGATTACCCCCCAGAGAGGGAATAACTGTGAACTCCCCCTGCTAGGATGCTAGGTGTGTATGAGGTGTGTAGTAAAAGTCAGTAGAAGTGTGCCGTGGTGTGACTGCTCAAGCTTACCTCCTGAGGTTCACGGGGTCCTTAAGAGAGACTCAGGTCTTTGTGGTGTGAATGACTTCAGTCAGAAAATGATTTCAAAAAGTTTCCGAAAATGTATTAAAAAACTTGAAATGATATTCCAAATGCAAATACAAAACAGTAAAAGTAAAAATGTAAAAAGTAAAAGCTGAGAGAACCCCTCTCAGCTTTTCCAGCGTTTTTATAGCCAGACGGTCTCAGATTCTGTAAAACCTCAACAATTCATATTTACAGAAACGTGATACATACTCATGTATGCACGTGGTGTGAGTATACATCCACAGTTGATACCAAGTTCAACCAAGTTCATAACACAGGTGATACTAAGTTCATATGTGGTTTTAGCTTGAAGTATGTGAATCAAGCAGATTCACAGAAACGCTATACGCCTACAAGCTCGTATGTGGTTTTGCTCAAAGTATGGCACAGTTATCCTGACCTCACAGGTGCATAGGCACCACAGGTGTGTGTGTAGGACTGACAGGAAATATAAAAGCCAAAAAAAGTAGTTATGACTATATGAATTAAATGATAAATGGATTGAATGATAATAAAAGAAAAAGAACATTTATGATAAAAACAAACTCAACAATTGCATAACTCTTTCTGATCTTTCAACAATATAAACATGTTAAGTTTTATTTTTTACCTCGTTAACTTGAAACTCTGAAATTACCTTTTAACTCCTGCAGCTGTCGAGAAAACATGTGAACAGTCTTATGTTACTGTGTGTGTGTGTGTGTGTGTGTGTGTGTGTGTGTGTGTGTAGCTGCAGACCTGCAGGAAACACACGTGTCATCTCTATTTCTGACCTGATGCTGTAGTTTCACTGCAGGCTGTCAGTCAAGGTGACACAAGCGTGCAGTGTGTGTGTGTGTGTGCGTGTGTGTCTCTTCACATGTAGTCACACACTCTGACATGTTCCAGTGAAGGCCTCATAACTCTCATCAGATATTTAAGAGACTGAATTCCTCTAAATGTGCAAACATGGCGTTAATTCTTCAGGAGTGTGTGTGAATATAATTTACAGACATCAAACTCAAACTGATGTTCAAGGCTCCGTGTCCACCGAGCGGTTTTTTCTGAATGCCAGCGTCTTTTTTCAAGGAGCAGAAAAAATGCAGCACCGAGCGTCTTTTTTGCCCAGTGCTCCATCTTTTTTGTGCCACCGCTCTGAGTGCTCAAGTTGAAGATGTTTCAACTTTTCAGAAAGACGCTGATGACGTCCCCGCCGCTCTTTTCCAAATGTTTGATATTCCCCGTAGTTTTAACCTCCTACAGATCGTGTCTTGTACCCTCGTCCTCCTCGCTCGTGTCTGATCAGGAAATAAACAGTTTCAAATATAAAACATGCAGTGAAAAGTAATGAAGTGTCGGTCATACAGCGCCCATTATCAACAGACTGTTGTCATGGAGACAGGACGGACGTGCAGCACTTTCCTTCTCAGCGCTTCATGCAAACTCTCCAGAGCGCACAGTCAGCGCTTCTCTGCCTGGAATAAACGGCAGGCGGACCCGGGGCCTTTATTAGATTAAAAAAGTAAAGTTGTGTGTCAGAGATAAAATGATCTTTAATAAATTATAATTACAGTGTGAGCGTTTAGAGACTCTTAATGTAAACAGCTGACAGTCTCTGTGGTTGTTAAGTCGGCTCTCTGAGGATCCTCGCCCGCCTGATGTTTGTTGACGAGGGTTTCACAGCATTTACTAAACGATATGGACGTCTTGTCTGTGAAGACGGATCGATGATGTCAGCATGTTTTATTAAAGACAGACTGAACCTCACAAACACATAAATCCTCTTCTGCTGAAGTTCATACATTTAAATAAGAAACCGTCGTTTTCAGTGTGAATGCAGATCCTGGTGACCTCCTGAACCTGAGACAAACTCGTGCTGCTGGATTCAGATCTCAGAGCCGTAAAAACGAGCGACCCAGTTTCGCTAAAGGTCTGAAGATCACACCTGTTTCTCTCGTGCCACTCAGAGACGACACGAGGGATCCGCTCAGTGACCTCCTCGAGAAAATGTCAGTTTACACGTGCCCGTGTTGTTTTCTGTAAAATGATACTTCTCCTTTAAAATCTTTTTTAAAAAATCTTAAAAGTCATTTAAAAAAAGGAGACTGTGCAGAAACTAGACAACAGAACGTTGTGTCATTAATCATCTCACGACCCGTCTGATCCATCTGGTGACCTCACACAGGAGCCCCGAACCCCAGGTTGGGAATCTCTGGATTTCCAAGGACGTCGGATAACCTTTTACTGTCAGAGGAGCCGAGCGTTACCGAGCGTTACCGAGCGTTACCGAGCGTTACCGAGCGTTACCGAGCGTGAACTCGTTCTCGTTAACAGCAGCTGGTCCAACGGATGAATCAAATCAGAGAGCCCTGACTTTTCAGCGTTAAAGGAACAGTGCGTGAATTCAGCCACCAGGGGGCGCTCAATCAAAATAATAACAAAAGATGACGGGGATGCTGGCGGGGAATCATGGGAGTGATTCTCCCCCACCCTTGATGAAAACAAGCTTAGAGTTGACCGTAGCCATGACGACCGGGTGAAACCGACCTGAGGACGCGAGAGAGAGAAAGTGTGTGTGTGTGTGTGTGTGGTCCATATACAGTGTGAAACAGTCAGATGCTGTCAGCCAATCAGAGCGCAGGATGTGTTGCTGCAGTGTAAAATAGTGACAGAGCAGCTGTTGGAGTGATGTCACCCTCCCTGAAGGATTCACTCTGAATCTCAAAGCGAGTATCAAAACAGGAAACAGATATCACGACTTCATCATTTATTCTTTTGCTTTATTCGCCAATCAAATTCCTCCCTACGTTATGTCCCGCCTCCTGTCTTGTGATTGGTTCTATCTTTGAAATACATCACGACGCAGCAGTTAGACAGTATTGAGAAATCTTTGGATGGTCACTAATCATCTTTGAAGATGGAGACTGCGAGGTTTTTTACACGTTGTCTGACTTTGTCGTCTTTTAATCAGAAACTGCGCGACGCCGGCGTGGAGGTTCCCGAGGGCGGGAAGAAAGGAGCAGGACCTCAGGAGGAGAACAAGAACCTGAAAGAGGAGGTGAAGACGCTGAAGGAGGAGCTGACCACCACCAAGAAAGGTGAGGAGACCTCTTCCTGTCCTCACTCCTCAGGTGAGATCAGGAGCTGCGTTCTGATTGGTTGTTGTTGTTTTCTCTCCTGCAGCTCTGCAGAAGTCTGACAGCGACGTGCGTGCGATGAAGTCACAGGCGGAGAATCTGACGGTGGAGTACGACAGACTGCTGGAGGAGCACAGCAAACTGCTGGTAACACACACACAGTCACACACACACACACACACACACACACAGTCACACACACACACACAGCCGGAGGAGACGAGCGCTAACCGACGATATGATACGTCATCAGAGTTACGGAGTCCTTATTTGGGCACCGTTAGCTTTGTGGTCGGTGCACGCGCCCCATGAACGGAGGTTATATCCTCCTGGGTTCGAATCCGACCTGTGGCTCCTTTTCCCGCTCCTCGTTCCCCACACATTCTGATTTCTGACTCCGGCTAACGTCTACAAAAGTCCTAAGAGCTCTCGTCTCGGTGGTCTGAAGCCACGCCCCCTTTGAGCTCCTTAAGCTTGTAATGATCAAAATAAAAGATGGCGTCCGGTCCGCTGTGTCTCGCTGCTACTTCACAGGAATATTCACCAATAGATCACATGAGGGGGCGTGAGACGAGAGGTCTCCAGGCTGCAGCCCGACCCAAAACCTTTGTCAGTAACTTCTAAAATCTGATTGGATGTAATAACCGCCGCAGCCTGTAGGAGGCGCTCACACTGTTTGTTTCTGTTCTCTGTCTGCAGGCGAGCAGCGACAAGAAATCTGACTGAGAAGAACCAAGACGGTTTCCAGCTTCTCTCATCGTCCTCATCGTCGTCAGCAAAACTCTCTCCAGAATCCACGCCACCGTCCTGCTCAGAGATGTGATGTCACTTCCTGTCCTATGATTACATCACTGGGCTGTGATTGGTTCTTTTCATGTTTTCGTCAGACTCATCGGAGCTTCAGCAGGAGAGGAAAAAAAGATCGTCAGCTGTCCGTCAAACGTCTGTGTGACTGTGGGAGTTTGCTTCAAACTTTTCTGATTGTTTGTTTGTTTGTTTTTTTCTGGGAAACATTTTTCAGTTTTTGTTGGTGTTTCTGATCATTCCCCGTTTCCTGCTGCTGGAGAGACAACACTTCCTGAACTCTTTCCTGCAGGAACAAAACGAGTTCGTTCCAAAGACTCCTTTGCACTCCTGAATGAAATGAAGAAATCATGAAAACGTTTCACATCATGGATCAAGTCTCCAAACTAAAGAAGCCCTAAAGACACTTTGTTCCCACTTTGTTTTCCTGTGATAACGAGAACGTTTCAACTGTTTTCTTAAGATCGCTATCATCACAACGTATCGACTTCTGCTTCACGAGATAAATCACTCGAGAAAACAACCGAAATCTGCACGTCATCGCAGGAAAACTGAGAAGAAACGGTGTGTGGGACAAAATCTGGTTATTAAAACAGAAACTAAAAAATGTAAATGTTGCACATCATGGATTCAAATCAGGGTTAAAAAGTATCCAAACTACAGAAGCCTTTTCTCAAGATCGCTATCATAACAGGAAGTCCAATTCTGTTCCCCGAGATCTATCTGTCAAGAAAACGATTAAATCTACACGTTATCACGGGAAAACGTGTGTGACTGTGCATCCGCTAGGGGTGGGACTCAACATCGATACAATCGATACCGATGATATATCGTCTTCTTGACTCGTTTTGATACATCCATCCATTCACTCGTTGTTAGAATCAGAACAAAATAATGGAATGAGAGCGACTTGAGGGGCCAAATAATACGAAGAAGCCAATTGTCGGGAAAATGTGGAGAAAAAAATCAAAACATTCATTCTGCTGGGTAACTTTTTCAAGGCTCATATTTTTTAGTTCATCAGATATCGTGATGCATTCATGATCGTCTGTTTATTATAGAATCACAGTATCGTGATATCGTTACCCTGAGACACCACGTACAGCGCAATGTGACCCTGAGATTCCCGCCCCTAATGTCCGCTCCAGGCTTCCGTACAAAAACAACTTTTATTTCTGAGAACTCGGAGTGAAACTTGTTTTTTTGACGTCCTCATTTCTGCTTTAGCGACGGTTAGCATCGAGTTGATTTGTAACGTAAAAATCAACAATCTTCTTTCTGCTGTGTGCTGATATCTGCTTCACGTCTTCAGATAGTTTTGTTTCTTGTGAGGTAGGGGGGTCGATGATCTCGCTGTTTTCTGGCCTTTCAGACTATGATTATCTTTTATCTGCTGGAGAAAAAAAAACCAGAGAGCATCGCCGTGTCCTCGACTTCGTTTAAATCAGATTTCTGCAGAATTAGGATGAGATGTGAAACATGACACATTTTATTTTCTAGAGACTCAATATCTGGGCCTCAGTTCTTTGACTTGTGTGTGACACAAACACTGTTTCCTGTCTGAGTGTGTGAAGGTGCATGCAGCAGTGAAGGAATAAAACATGTTTGATGAGCATCTGTAGTTTCAACGCTTTGATTAAACGAGCTGTGCAAAAACAAAAAGTCAAAATGTGCTTTGGAACGTTTTTCTCCTCCTAATTCCCGATGTTCAGACTCGGTTAGGAAGAGCAGAAACTTTGTACGCTGAATTAACGATAAGCGATTCAACGATTCAGCAACATTCAGACCAAACCTCGGTCATTTTCTGTTTTTATACACGTGTTGTTTTCTTCTTTTTTTCCACTTTCACATGTTTTGTAGACATTTTCACAGGCAGTGAACTTGTAGTTTGAGTTGTGTTAAACTCCAGGGGGCGCTGTTCACAAGGTTCATCTGTGGTGGACTATATCTGAAATAAAACCACAAATGAAGCGTCCACAATGTTTACAGGTATCTTCTTTTGTCTGTCCACTGATTCATGTTGACGCTCACCTGGTGTGAACGTTAAACTGCAGCTCAAAAACATTTTCAAAACAGAAACCAAAACTCAAATATTATTAGAGATTAAACCAAGTAGCAAACTCCGGTGATGAAAACTAAGGTCGATGCCGAAGTGTAAAATCCTGCAGTTCCTTGAGTGTCCACTAGAGGCTGGCTGCAGAAGCACAGGAAGTCACATACACACCCATTCTAAAAAGCCTGTTTTTACAGCAGAGATGAACATGTTTACAGCCTGGTTCAAAAAACCAAATAGGTGTGATTAGCTCATGTCTGGATGGACACACACTGTACGGGGGGGTGAATGATTTGATGACTCATCAGTTTTGATTTGATGAAGGATAAGAGTTATTCACAATAAGGCGTGTAGCTGACCTGATTGACAGGTGGGCGCGGTGTAACGGTTTGTCAGGAGGTTTAAAACCCGCCTCAGCTCCAGCTCTCAGCCTGTCGTTAGGTTGACTGAAAGTTAGACTGAGACAGCATTTCCAGCATGGAGACCGCCATCGATGGGACTCCAGCGCCCCCTGCAGGGACAGACGGGGGACGCCATCGATGGGACTCCAGCGCCCCCTGCAGGGACAGACGGGGGGCCCCATCGATGGGACTCCAGCGCCCCCTGCAGGGACAGACGGGGGACGCCATCGATGGGACTCCAGCGCCCCCTGCAGGGACAGATGGCTTCATCAATTTATATTTACGATGGTGAGATCTCGTTTTTTTTGGACATTTGCATTGTTGGGAGTTTTGAGCTTGGATTGGCTGCAAATCCAAACATTTCCAATGTTTTTGCAGTTTCTGATCAACTCATTCTTCCTCTAAACCTATTTCTGAGTCAGGCCTTCTTGGGGGTCAGGGGTTAAAGTAAACACTAGCTGCACAGCGATGATTTGCTCAATTTAAAAAAAAAAAAAGATTTTGTTTTATTAAGTAAAGCTTTTACTTGAATGCAGGTTTAAAAATGATCAGACAAATCATTACATAATGCTTTTTCCATTTTTTTAAACTTTAACTTTAATTCCTGATTAGTTTTTACTTTCAGCAGAGTATTTTTTACAGTGTAGTACTACTACTTGTACTGCAGTAAAGGACCTGTATACTTCACCACTGACCCGCACACACGCTTGTCAGTCTAAACATAGAGTCTCGGGCGTGTCCTCCTCTTAATAAGGCAGCTGTTTGGTCTAAACGGGTGTTTGACTTTTGAAACCGGTTTGAGCCGCTCTGCCTCCACTCTCCTCTCTGTCGTCTCACCGGATCATCTTTCAGGGCCGACCCGAGTGCCTTGTGTCTCAAACTGCTGACAGGACAACGTCTCAGGCCAGGATCTTTTTTTTTTTTTTTTTAAGCCACCAGTATTTCTGTCCTCTGCTTCTTGGAAGTTCAGACTCCAGAGAACGGACTGTCCGTTCACACGGACGTTTCATTTTCTGTGCGACTGCAACGCTTCGTTTGTTACCTTCTCTTCAAGCAAAGCAACAGCTTGATTATTGCGCACAGAGAGAGGAATCGTCGATGAAAACTGGAGTATTCTGTTATCTTCCAAGAGTATAATAAAGTGTTAATGAAATAATTATAAATGTACAAACTGTAAAGATGGAAATAAAACAAACAACTCAGTAATCATAGAGACGGATCAGCTGTTTGTCATGAAGTTAGTTTTATTGCCGTTGGTTTAGTCTGATGTGAATGAGCACAGTGATCACAGCATGGAGACCCTCACGGGGTCAAAGGTCAATGAAATACAGGTGACACCATCAGGGCTCGACGTCAACTCTTTCATCATCATATCATGTTTTTTGCTTTTTTGGCTGGTGACACATGAACGTCGAGCCCCGAGCGTCGTATCTTATCATTAACACAGTTATTCATTAATTCAGCTACTTTTTCACCTTTTTTTTTTTTTTCTCTAATCTAAAGTTATGGATGGAAGACTGCGTTTACAGGAAGTCACAGAGACACAGGTACATTAAAAATGGCCGACAGTTGGATGGATGAGGTCACCATGTTGGATCAGTTTTGGGCTGGAAACAGACGGGACCGAACTTTTAACCATCAGAATAAATCTTTGCTCTAGCACCAGTGAGAGAGTTGTTTTCCTGGATGCTCGCAAAGCCTGACAGAGAACTGTTAATCAATGACAAAAAATAAGACACTCTTATAAGACTTGATGAGACATATGTTGTTGCAAAGTTGGTTTTGGTTGATGCAGCCAGTTTCTGCTGGTTCTGGTAATACATAATAATACAAGCAGGTAGGTTCGAAATGTTTTTTACTCTGATTTCTACGAGGATTTGCACTTGTTGATCAGGAATGTCAGCAGATAAAATGATAATCTCAGGAAGTGGAAGTCACCCTGAATCTAAAAATACATGTTTTATGTCTGTATGTTTAGAAATAATTGAGTTATAGCTCTAAGTAGAAAAATGACTTTTGCAGACGATGTTGTGCTTTACTTCAGAGATCCCCAAAAAGTTAACGTCATGTTTGAGGTATAAATCTGATGTGAGTTTGATTATTTGATTAAATTTCAGTTTAGTTTAACAATATTTGTTGCATTTGTCTGCAGAACAAGTGGAAAACATTAAACAAACCGTTAAATAACTTGAACTGAAGACTTTCTGCATCTTATCGGTTTGAGGCAAAAGCGAGTTTTGAGCCGACCAACTCATCTTCCCTTTGAGAAACTTATGAGACTTTGATTTCATCATTATTAAATAGTTTTCCACTTGCATCATAGTCCTCTTTTGTAGCATTTTAGTTAAAAGCTGTTATGATGTTTTGATTCACAGAAATGTTCGTTAACATATTCGGCTTGTCTGGACTTTTTTCTGTTTCCAGCCCAAACACGATGGGGTTTCCCACGAGAGGAGAGCGCCCCCTGCTGATTCCACTGCTACACTATCTGACCTCAGGTCAGCTTCCCAAAAAAAAATAGGAGGTAAGAAAGTCATTGAAAATCATGATTATGCGTTTTGATTGACAGGAGCACCAGTGACATTTCACAAACCCAACCTGTGCTGTCAAGAAAATAAAATTCAAAAGAAACAACAACAACAAAAAGTGTTTTTCTGTGTTCGCTTTCAAGTTCCACAGATGTCTTTTAGATTTTTGGAGATTAAAAATACTTTGGCAATGTTTTTGGCTATAAAATCACTGACAGTATCTTGAAAAAATACAAATAAAAACACCTACAGTAAACAAAGCTGAAAATAACAAATTTGATCTCGTTCAGATTTAAAAAGCCGAGCTGTGAGTGAGAGTCACTCACAGATCAGAAGGATTTTTTTTTCATGGAAACAGACTCTGATGGGTTTTGGGAAACAGGCGCTCTCTGCTGAAGGAAACCAGCTGACGGTGAAGTTTGTCGACAGAATCGATGATAAAAACCTGCAGCAGGAAGTTCAGACACCTTAAAATGTTTCTCTCAATATAAAGAGTATTCATTTGATATTTTTGTACATTTAAATTATTAATTTGACAGCTACTGCGATTTCATCACTGAAGACTAACTGATGATTGGGTTTCCGACATCATCAGTTTTCCAGCAGACATACAAATATTTTTTTATTTCTGTTCGTCAGATTCGTTTTCCCTTTCGTTGCTTCAGTCTCGATCAAAGATTCTGTCGCAACCCTTTTTTTTTTTTTTTTGGCTGAAGAGCACAAAGACGACGTGACATGAAACAACATCCTCATTTGGTAATGTGTACATTTACATTTTTTCACATGTTCATAGAGTCTTTTGTTTTTTTATGGCTGTAGATTTTAAGTTTTTCACGCTCTGACCCTCCCAGGCTCCCGTCTACGAATAAAAACATTAAAAAAACAACATTAATAATAAAACTTGAAAATGTCTGTTTAATTTCTATAAAAAATAATGTTAGTGTACGTTAGTTTTATTAGTCAAATATTATTTTTAAGTGGCACTTCAACAACATTTGATCTCTAATCTCTGGATTAATAATCTCTTTATTCTACTTTTAATCTCAGACCAGCCAATCAGCACCAACGACACACTTCAGCATTCAACCAATCAATGAATACGTTTGAAACTGACAGGTCATCGTGCGACGCTGTCACTTTAGTCACTTTTATGAGATTAGTGCGATGGCAGACGTTACCAAACTAGCGCTGGTGCTAACGATGCTAACTGGTCTTTTTACACACTTGGTTGGAAAACTTTGAAAATGAAATGGTCATTGCAGAGGAATGGGAGGAACATTTTCACATGTCAAGGACATCTTTGTTGACATCGTTTAAAAAAATTCCCACCTACATGTGGACTAGGCCTGACTCAAATCGTTTCAAAACGGGGAAACCAGGAGTTGATGTTATTTTGTTCCGATAAAATTCTGAATTCAGATTTTATTTTATGTTGGTCAACATCGCGAAGAGACATCGTCTGGCGGACTGAGCTGATTGGTCCATAATTGGTTCTATCTTAAAAACTGATTTACCATATATGGTATCAGTGTGTTTCCCAGTTTGTCATGGGTCTTTGGAAGCTCCTAATGACTCCTGGGATTTGTAGTTCTTATCTCTGCTGTAGTTTTACTGACTCATGCCACTGAGTTAACTGAACTGCTGCAGCCACTCCTCAAACTAACTTATTTCTTATTCAAATGGCAGCGTCTGAATCGGCAGTTAAACAGCCTTTAGAATATTTGTAGGTTCTTATTTAACCTCCTGCTGAAGAGTAAAAATATGTGAAAATATACGTTTATCTCTGCTTTAAAATAAAGATGATCTGAGCCGTGGGGGGTCCGAGGGAAAAACACAGATTTTCTTTAAAACACACAGAAGAAAAAAAATCATCTAAAGCTAAAACTCTTCAAACACTTTAGCACTTGAGCAAATAAGAAATCAAAAACGTAAAAGAAAAAAGAAACATTCCCTTTTTTTGTAGTGTGTTCAGAGCCACACGAAGCATCACTGCATCGCAGCAAATCCGCCAAAAATACAAGCCCCGCCCCTCGCTGCTTGTTCACGTTAGCCAATCGGACACGACGGAAAGGTCTCTCCGAACCGATAGACATTTTGATTGACTGTGGATGTAGAGTCATTAAAATGTGGCCGTGAATGTTTTACAGTGTCGTATCACTTTTAGCGTTGTGTCGGTGTTTGAGTTTTTGTATCGTGTTGGAGAACCTTTAAAACAGACTGAGGGTTATAATAAACATTACAATAATCCCCATCTGTTGGCAGCCGACGCCGCTGATGCTGCTTTTGCATAATAAACTCAAAGAAGTTTTATCTTGAAAGTCTGAACAGGAAGTGAGGTAGCCTGAAGCTCTGGTTGGTCGCTCCGTGGGCGTCGCGTCGCTCATGTTCGCCGGGCTAAACGTGAACAATCAGCCGTGAATCATCCTCATCACATTCCCATACTGCATCAAAATATAGATAAAACACATATTTAATATATATTTATATTTATATATTTCTGTCGTTCTGTATCTGCAACAAAATAAATCTCTGATTCGTTTTACAATATGTAAAACAAAAACACACTAACAGGAGTCAAAGTGCCAGCGGACATCATTTCACAACGATGTTCAGACGTACTCTTAGTTCAGTTTACATTCGAATCATCAGCTCACTCTGTGATTGGTGGACGGGGAGTGGTTGCTAGGAGACAGAATTGTAGACACGCCCCGCCTCCGCAGACTGCTGATTGGTGGGAAACATAAAGCAGAGCTCACACAGGACGTCCTGGAGAGCTCTGCGGTCGGCTGTGGTCGACCGTTTGGGCTCTAGAGTTAAGACAACGACGTAAGGCAACGCTCGGCAACAAGCTGAGTCCTCCGGCTCTCATCTCGACAACCAACACGATAAAACGTTTCTTTTTTAATTGTTATCGTAATGACTTTAGTGAAATAGGACGACTTCAACACGTGTGTAAAGTGAATCTGTTCATCACTAAAGTGCGGCTGCAAAAAACAATTGTCATTTTGAACTTTCAGTTGTTCTGGAGGAGAGCGAGGTTTTTTGTGGGAGGAGCTCAGCGTTGTTGGCGCCGATGAGACGAGGCAGAGAAGACGAAGAAGAAGAAGAAGAGTGATAGTGTTGGCATTTTGGAGCCCTGGTCTGGATCGACCCCCCCCCCCCTGCTGGGCGATTAATTGCTCCGTTTGGCACTTCATCGAGCCGGGGACGCAAAACGAAGCACGACCTTCGACCTGAATCTCCTCATGAGGAGGTCAGAAACGGAACGTGAGGGGTTAAAAATCAGATCAGGTGAGATTTCAGTCATTTCTTTCAACCTTTTTCTTTTTAATGTTGAAATGTTGAACTCTGAGCGTCTCTTTTAATCTTCGATATGATTCTAATAAAAATCAAACAATATTCAAACCTGGTTACCATGGCAACAGAAATAGAAGTCACTAACGTCGGGTCATTTTTTGTTTTTATGTTTTTAAGTCAAACTCCTGCACACCGTCTCAATTGTACAAAAACTTTGGCAAGGATTTTAATTCTTCTCCTGCAGGGACTAACAGACGAGCCTGTGATTGGTTTATTCATTGGATGAGTCAGGATCTGATTGACAGGTGGACACTTTCAGGTAATTGAAGTCGAGACAGACGACAGAGATCCTCATTATGCTGATGACACTCTGATGTGGCGCTCTGACCTCGGCTGGATTAACATGATGATGTCATGAAACAGATTTAGACAGTTCTGTACCTAAAGTACTGAACTTAAATATTGAACCAGATCAGCTGGAAGAACCACGACCCTCATCTATGATCCTTTAGACTCAAGAGTAATAAACCTGTCGATGGAATTAGTTGTTTGAAAACTCCATTATTTCACATTTAAAATAAAAACTGTTCGGCTTTTATTTTGAAATGTTTGTCCTGTCTTAAGCTGTGAGAACTTTAATTGCTGTGTGCTTTTATTTTGAAATAAAGTAAGGCCATTCCTGTAGATGGAAGGTTAGGACAGGAAGTAAAGCACAGAAACAGGAAGTGGTTAGGGATCCCAAAGTGAGGTCAAACAGCTCAAAGGAACGGTAACAAAGGTCAATGTGTGATGTCATCAGGTCAATGTGTGATGTCATCAGGTGGATATTACTGTCTGAGAGTTTGTTAAAGTGAAATGAGACATTCAAAGATGCAGCAGTGAGACTACAGGGAGACACTGAGGACGAGTATCTACGGAGAGCCTGAAGGGACAAAATAAAACGCACGCAATTAAAATGAATTTTAAAAGAATGAGCGCGTTAATTTTGGACCTTAAGCGCTGACTATTTATGTGTTTGTTTGCATTCAGGGGAAACTGATTTTTTTTTATTATTTATTAAGTTTGACTTTGTGAAACCAGATTCTGAGAGATTTGATGATTTGATGTTTTTTTGATGATTTTGAATTAACAAAAACTGGTATAAAAATAGATTTTATTCAAAAATTAAAGTAAAAAAAAAATCAACCAATGACTGAAATCTCACCTGAACCTTCCTTCTAACATCAGTTCTGTTGTTTTTCTAAGTGAATCTTGTCATGGCAAGACTGTGGAGCAGAGGTCAGAGGTCAAACTGTTCTGAGATCAGAAGGAGGAGTTTAAAGATTCACAGTATTTCACACTTCACACTGACAACACACTCAGAACAAGAACAGTCTGATGATGCATTCAGGATCCACTTAGATCTGATCAGCTTCCTAGCAAGCGTGGTGAGTTCAAGGACCATTTATTGCTCTGTAACAGGAACTTCTTTTACTCGTCAGTCCTGCTGCAGAACTTGTTTTGTTTTTTTAAATAGAGAGACATTTGGGGAGATATTTCCACAAATATTACTCAGGACCCCTGAACATCCTGTTACAAAGCAAATGACCTCTGCAGATTCTTCTAAGGGTCAGTCAGTCTGTCTGTCTAGAACTCTGTCTGGAGAAAACAACCATCACACAAACAGGGCAGAAAAATAATCTTCAGAAAAGTGAATGTTTGAGCTCAGAAGTTGCAAAAAGCTGCAGCCAAAAGAAGCTAAAGCACCGTCCGTCTGCTGATGTCTGATGATGATGTGATGATGCGTTTGTGTGATGGTTGTTTGTCAGAGATTCTCCAACTGAAGACGAGATTGCATTGATACCGTTCACCAAGGACTAAAGTTTGATTTGATGGGACTTTTCAGCAGCGTTTTAATGAAGAAGAAAATCCTCCAGGTTTGATGTGTGGTGGAAGAGAACGAGTCAAGGGGAATAATATTTACACTTTCTTTGATGAGAAGCAAAAGGAATAGAAGCCCTTTACAGTCAAAAGAAGCCGTCATCGATCTGCTGGTTTCAATCAGTGAATTCTGGAAAAAGGAAGCTTTCTGTGGTTGTTTCTGTGGTTGTAGAAACTCTCCCAGTGGAGCCGCCTCCTTCTCTCGTTTCCTCACAGGTTTGAAAAAAATCTGCGGAGCTTTGGTCTGAAGGAGACGGATCAATCGCCCGAGGTGACTCATTGATCGGTTAAACCCTGAGAGGGCGGTCGATCGATGGATCAGAGGAGGGTCGACTGATTGATTGTTGAGGAGTCTGTTCTGATGCA
>NC_089206.1:495483-552983 GCF_963930695.1 Labrus bergylta
AATAACATTTGAATAATTTGAATTTGTTGTCTTTATGTTTTTATTTGCAGGTTTTTCAAAGAGACGAGTCACAGCTATGAAGAAACGTTTTACATCTCTTCTCTAACAATAGATCATATTCCCACGAGGGCCATGTTGTGGTGACATCACGCTCAGGGTGGGCGACCTCTCGTTATGTTTCAGGATACGGTCGTGTTTACGTCACTAATCTGAGCACTGGTTTGCAAAAACTGAATCTGTGAAGTTGTGTATTCAGATTTTCATCAATCAGGAAGCTTATTGTAAGATATGATAACAACGAGAGGTCGCCCACCCTGAGTGTGACGTTACCACAACATGACCTGAGGAAGCTGTGGTGTGTGTGTGTGTGTGTGTGTGTGTGTGTGTGTGTGTGTGTATGTGTGTGTGTGTGTGTGTGTGTGTGTGTGTGTGTGTGTGTGTGTGTGTGTGTGTGTCTGTGTGTGTGTGTGTGTGTGTGTGTGTGTGTGTGTATGTGTGTGTGTGTGTGTGTGTGTGTGTGTGTGTGTGTGTGTGTGTGTGTTGTGTGTGTGTGTGTGTATGTGTGTGTCTGTGTGTGTGTGTGTGTGTGTGTGTGTGTGTGTGTGTGTGTCTGTGTGTGTGTGTGTGTGTGTCTGTGTGTGTGTTGTGTGTGTGTGTGTGTGTGTGTGTGTGTGTGTGTGTGTGTGTGTGTGTGTGTGTGTGTGTGTGTCTGTGTGTGTGTGTGTGTGTGTGTGTGTGTCTGTGTGTGTGTGTGTCTGTGTGTGTCTGTGTGTGTTAGTGTTGATTCTCACCATGCAGACACATGGAGTTATAAAGGACCAGCACCATTTCATCCAGGGGAACGGCCTGTAGCCAATCATACGAGCTATATCGTCCATGAAGCGGTCAGCACCTGCAACCAATCAGAAACAACAACAAACTCCTCATTATCACCTTTTAAAGCCCTCCATCACCTGGCTCTCCCCCTACCTCTCTGAGTAGTTACATACTGTGTGTGTGTGTGTGTGTGTGTGTGTGTGTGTGTGTGTGTGTGTGTCTGTGTGTGTGTCTGTGTGTGTGTGTGTGTGTGTGTGTGTGTGTGTGTGTGTCTGTGTGTGTCTGTGTGTGTGTCTGTGTGTGTGTGTGTGTGTGTGTGTGTGTGTGTGTGTGTGTGTGTGTGTGTGTGTTTGTTTCATACCATAGACCCAGGCAACTACTATGCATTCCCAGAATGCTTGCCACAACAGAGTCATCCCGCTGGCCGAGTAATAATCAAACAACTGGAAGACGTACATCCCTCCCTGAAGAGAGAGAGAAATAAATTGTTGAAATCAAAGCTGCTTCTTGTCTGAAGTATTTCTCTCTTTTTGTTATTTTGAATCTTCACATCATCGTTCAGTTTGTACGTCACCTGCGTCAGCATGGACAGGTCGATTATGAAGCACAGTAAACAGCAGATCGCCACGGCTATCTCTCTTTTGTAGCGATGGAACTGCTTTCCAGGAAAAAGATCCAGAATTCCAGTAACGAAACCCTCCACCCCGACAAACTGGAGACACAGAGGGAGGGGTCACACGGGGGGGGGGGGGTCACAAAGATTAACAACAAAGAGGTAAAGCACTGAGAGACATTTCTGTTACAGCTCAACACAGGACACACACTACTCCAGAGATCAACGAGGGGACACCAACATTTACAAGATATCAGTTCAATTACAAAGACAGACAACAAAGGGTTAAAAGAGCCTCAATCAACAAATGCAAGTTAAGATAAGTGGTTTGAGGGGATCGCTACGAGGTCGTCTTTTAATCCACAAAATGATCCAAATGCAACGACTCTGATGGATGGAAGTGAGAGAGGACTCACCTGACTGTCGAGTCCCAGCAGCAGCAGCATGAAGAAGAAGAGCGCCGCCCAGAGCGGAGCCACCGGCATCAGACTGACCGCCATCGGATACGCAATGAAGGCCAGACCCGGACCTGAAACACACCAACACACACAGGGACACACACACAACACACACACACACACACACACACACACACACACACACACACACACACACACACACACACGTTAGAGTCCTAAAGAGTTGGGACGTTGAAACCCCAAACAGAAATGGAAAATTATATTCCTGTTTTGAATTTGACATTTTTTTTAAAATTGTTGAGACAGTTGCAACTGAAGACTGTAAAAGTTACACCTGCTAAAACAAAACACCTGCTAGGTAGAACTGTTAACAGGTTAGTAACATTTCACATTAAAGAGGACATATTATACCCCTCCTCCACCTTTTCAAACAGTCCTCCTCCACCTTTTCAAACAGTCCCCTCCTCCACCTTTTCAAACAGTCCCCTCCTCCACCTTTTCAAACAGTCCTCCTCCACCTTTTCAAACAGTCCTCCTCCTCCACCTTTTCAAACAGTCCTCCTCCTCCACCTTTTCAAACAGTCCTCCTCCTCCACCTTTTCAAACAGTCCCCTTCCTCCACCTTTTCAAACAGTCCTCCTCCTCCACCTTTTCAAACAGTCCCCTCCTCCACCTTTTCAAACAGTCCTCCTCCACCTTTTCAAACAGTCCCCCTCCACCTTTTCAAACAGTCCTCCTCCACCTTTTCAAACAGTCTCCCCCTCCACCTTTTCAAACAGTCCTCCTCCACCTTTTCAAACAGTCCTCCTCCACCTTTTCAAACAGTCTCCCCCTCCACCTTTTCAAACAGTCCCCTCCTCCACCTTTTCAAACAGTCCCCCTCCACCTTTTCTAACAGTCCCCTCCTCCACCTTTTCAAACAGTCCCCCTCCTCCACCTTTTCAAACAGTCCCCTCCTCCACCTTTTCAAACAGTCCCCTCCTCCACCTTTTCAAACAGTCCTCCTCCTCCACCTTTTCAAACAGTCCTCCTCCACCTTTTCAAACAGTCCTCCTCCTCCACCTTTTCAAACAGTCCTCCTCCATCTTTTCAACAGTCCTCCTCCACCTTTTCAAACAGTCCTCCTCCTCCACCTTTTCAAACAGTCCTCCTCCATCTTTTCAAACAGTCCTCCTCCTCCACCTTTTCAAACAGTCCCCTCCTCCACCTTTTCAAACAGTCCTCCTCCTCCACCTTTTCAAACAGTCCTCCTCCATCTTTTCAAACAGTCCTCCTCCACCTTTTCAAACAGTCCTCCTCCTCCACCTTTTCAAACAGTCCTCCTCCATCTTTTCAAACAGTCCTCCTCCATCTTTTCAAACAGTCCCCTCCTCCACCTTTTCAAACAGTCCCTCCTCCACCTTTTCAAACAGTCCCCTCCTCCACCTTTTCAAACAGTCCTCCTCCACCTTTTCAAAAAGTCCTCCTCCACCTTTTCAAAATGAAAACATCTGTGCTGTGCTTTGGTCAGAATATAACATGAATCAAGCACCAGAGGAGGTTTGTGACCCTGTATAAACCAGCTCTCTCAGAACGCTCCGTTTTGGTGTGTGTGGTCTCTTTAAATGGAATGACCCCCCCCCCCCCCCTCACTCCTCTGTAGAGAGAATAAAAATGGCCGACCTGCTCAAAAGTTTTGTTCTAGGCTGGGGGTGGAGTCCATGGGTGGAGATACCAGAATCCCACTGTGACATCACAAGGAGAGCACATTTGAAACAGAGCTTCTCTGTGTTGTAAGACTTATGCAGACTACAAAACAAAGGACTGGATGGTTTACTTCACATGTTGGAGCGGATTTTTTGCAGGCAACACTGATGTAAATCACTCGGGTTAAACTTTGAATGTAAATCATCTTTTGGAGTATTTCAGCATTCGTGTTTCCTACTTTAACTCTGAACTCCTCACATTCTTATGTTTGAAAAAGAGGACGATGTTCTGAATGAACCTGAGGACTGTTTGACTTCAGTCAGTAGCTAACTCTATGTTTATTAATAGCTCTGAAGCACATGATGTGCACACACACACACACACACACACACACACACACACACACACACTTGGTCTCTCCACTGCAGTGCTCAGACTGTCTCACATGTTTTCATTTCTCTTTCTGTCTCTTCCGTATTCTTTTTCTAATCACATCCGCTTTGAAGCAGCAGCTTCAGTCTGACCGATGTTGTTGTTGTTGTTGTTGTTGTTGTTGTTGTTGTACATGAGTGAGATTAAATATGTTTTTATGTTTGTGTGTCAATGAAATGAGAGCACCTGATCGGCGTGAGATCATTAATCTTTTTTATTTTAAATCCATCCGCAAAAAGAACAAATGCAAATCCAATTTAGTGAATCCTGCGCGACACGTTTACACCGGTTTAAAGGTCTTAGTACCCCGAGTGTGTGGTGTGTGTGTTTGTGTGTTTTGTTTGTGTGTTCAGCACTAACTGAAGGATTATTTAAACTTTCACCTCCTGACATGTGACTCAGACAAAGCACAGACTAAAAGTACAGATGGTACCTTTAATCAGTCGACTGATCTTCTGAGTGTTTCAACACTAACAGTTTGTTACTGGAATCATTTGATCTTCTTGTGCAACATCTGCAGCAGTGTAAACATGCAGAGGGCAGCGTTGTTGACTCAATGACTAAACATTCAGTTGTTCAGTAGCTGCTGCTGCTAACGAGTGTCTGCAGAACTATTCCTCTAAAAGAGAGAGAGGTTGCTCTCTGAACGCAACAATCTGTAACTCCTCCCCCTTTAAACAGTCGTTTCAAAGTCGCTCTTATAGAACAATAACTTCCAACAGGGAGAATGGGAGAAGGAAGATAAGAAGACAGGGAGAGAGAGAGAGAGAGAGAGAGAGAGAGAGGCAAGCGAGGAGCAGAGTGAACATCCTAGAGATAATATTCAGAAGTTGTCTCATGTTTAGTGGGTACAGGAAGTCATCGTACCAAAGTCATGTCTCAGGTTTAAAACAAAAATATAAATAAATCCATCTGACACCAAAAAGTCGTCTCTAAAAATGGGCACAGGATGTTGGCAGAGTCTTATTTCCTCAAAATCCATAACGTGTCAGTCTACATGGTTCTGTGAGGGGGGGATAGTGGGGGAGGCAGCTGTACTCAGAGACCTTTGGTGGGCGCCATTCGGAAAAATCTGTGATATCGAGTAAATCAGACTGATTAGTGACTAAATGTGCAGAAAGACCATATATGAGATATCAAGTAGAAGTTTAAAGAAGGATAAAAGTGTTTTTAATACTTGGCTCTGCTGATAACAGCGAGGACTTCAGGATGATGCTTCTGATTAGAAACTTTGAATTAACTTAAATTTGAATTTGTTGAAAGGCTAGTCTCTGTAGCTGTAGCTGAGAGTTTCTGGAAATACTGAACATTTAAAAGTTCCTCCAGAAAATAAAGAAGCTGAAAGGGGTTAAAGAGCTAAGTAAAGTTTCATAGATGGAGCTTTGATGAGCCTCTCAATCAATTAGATTTTTCTTAAAGGCTGGTTCCACATAAATAAATCATAAAGTGTGTCCTGTGTAAATGTGTCTCTGAGTCCTGACTGTCTACAATGAGGGAGAAGCTCGAGTCCCGCTGGCTGTGTTGTTGTCAGAGCCGTGTTTACATGGACGGGACCGGCCGGCTCCTCCCCTTGTGTATAAAAGCTGTTTTAGTCAAGAACTAGAGAGAAGTTGTTTTGGTTTCATGCTGGTGCTCAAGGGCGACATCTACTGGATCTAAAAGTCACATATTCTTCTTTTAAATAAAAGATTGTTGTTGATCAAATATCTGAAAATGTTGAATTACTTCCTGAAGCAAGAGATTCTGATTTCATTGCCAAGTACTAAACAGCTGATTCAAGCTAATAAGTTAGTATGGTAGAGACGACGTCTTTCTGCTGATTGGGTGACCTAAGGAAACAGCTGCTGCTGTGTCTGTGTGTGACTTTTACCTGATTCAGCGACCTGCGAGATGTCGACTCCCTGCTCGTTAGCCATGAAGCCCAGGATAGAAAACACGACAAAACCAGCAAAGGAAACTAGTTCCACTGTTTATCAGAGCCAAGAGGAAAGCGTCTCTGCAGAGAGGAGAGAGAGAAACTCAAAATTAACACTTTTCAAATCAAGTATCTCCTCTGAAAATAACTCTGTGAGTCATGACTGTCTACAATGGGTGTAACACCCGAGTCCCACTGTCTGTGATGTTTTCAGAGTTTTCAGAGTCCTATCTTCAGTTTGTTTACATCGTCGGGACGGCCGGCTGACTCCTCCCCTCGTGTATAAAAGTTGTTTAATTGAGGGACTAGAGAAAAGAAGAATAACATACTGTACTCACTGCTTAACTGTGTTTCTAGATCACGCTCATTTCAGGTAAATTTACATGCAGTGTGAAGATACCAGCATAATAAAGATCGCTAGCATTAGCATGCTAACACAACAATGCAGCGCCAGTTGTTTTGGTTTCATGCTGGTGCTCAAGGGCGACATCTGCTGGATCAAAACATCACATATAAAGCCTTTAATAAGACAAAATGCTTAATACCTGAAAATGTTCCAGATAATCAGACATGAAGCTTCGAGTGGTTTTTTAAGGGTTAAGGATTTGATTTAAGGATGTTTTGTTGTGGTGTGTGAGGTCTGGAGTTTAGGTCCTCAAATTGGAGGTTTTAAGTGAGGGTCCTCACATGTACAGATAGACAGCCATGTCTGTGTGTGTCGTACTTGTAGCAGTCGTTGTTGAAGCGGTTGTAGCTGCCCAGAGCCGTCAGAGCGCCGAGTCGATGCGTACGAGAAAAAGATCTGAGTGCCAGCGTCGATCCACACCTGAGGAGAGATCAGACGTCAGGTCAGCTGTGTGATGCGTTCACTGCCCAGCTCAGACATGGGACATTCAATGTTTTTGACTTTTTACATGAAACAGATAAAAAGAGAAGGAGCCTGACAGGCAGAACTCAGGGCATCATTACCCCTCACTGTGACCTCACCTGAGCCTCCCCCAGTTTGGACCAATCAGGTTTAATGTAAGTACATGATGCCGTTGATGGCTCCGGAAGTGTGACGCCTCTGACCAGCAGGGATGATGAGGACCACGTAGGGGAAGGTCGCCGTGAAGTACACGAACTGAAACACACACACACACACACACACACACACACACACACACACACACACACACACACACACACACACACACACACACACACACACACACACACACACACACACACACACACACACACACACATACACACACATACGGGGTTTATGTTAAAAACACACCTGACACCTGATGTTTATGAAATCACAGATAAAGTATTTTAATAAACCATTCAGGTGTTTCAATTCAATGACGCCCTGTTTTTGTGGGCGGTGGTTAGCGGTGCCAGGTTAGTCATATCAGAAAGTTCTGGACCATGTTGAAACAGGCTCAGGCTGAAACACTGAAACAACAGGTGAACTGATTGACCCTCCACTCCTCCCTCACCTCATTCATCAAACTCTGACACTGACAGGAAAAGGAAAACAGAGGTATGATCATCTACCTCTGAGTCTGATCTGTGGGAATCAGGGCAAAGAAAACAGCCGAGAGGAAACTAAACAAGAACCTGATCTGAACCTGCTGAGACTGTACACACACACACACACACACACACACACACACACACACACACACACACACACAGAAGAATTTGGAGTTTCAGCACCATGGAGAGCGTCTGGTCCCAGGTTGAATCGAGTTGCAGTCAAATCACAGCAGAGAACGTTTTTCTACAAGATACACACACACACACACACACACACACACACAACACTCTCTCTCTCTCTCTCTCTCTCTCTCTCTCTCTCTCTAACTCTCTCTCTCTCTCTCTCTCCTGCTGAGGATCAACAATAAATTCTGTTTCTTTTGGTACTGAGAGTCATGTGAACGCTGCAGGATATGAACTGAAGTATAATAATAACAAACTTCACTCACTCAGAATATAATCAGATATGAGACAACGTCTGCACTGATTAAATCACAGATAAAAAGTTCCTGAGTTAAAGAATAACCTGTGTACGTGTAAAGTGTGAAGCTGTGAGATGTTAATGTTCTTCTTTTACAATGCTGTCGGAATTATTTTATCTTCTGTTAAACTGAAGGACTCTGTCCGGAACCATTTCCTTCTAAAGTCATAAAATATATCTCAATAAGATTAAAACAACACAAACAAAACAAAACATTCATTAGATTAGAATCCTTTGAATGAAGAAAAAGCTGAAGTTGTATCCATCAACGGTAGAGTTTAAAAAGTATAAATGATGAATGGACTTGAGCTTCAGACTACTCAAAGCACTTTAACACCACAGAACACTACACATTCACACAGTGATGGTAGAGGCTGCTGTGTAAAGAGTCCATCAGTATTAACTCATCCATTCATACACATTCACACACTGATGGTAGAGGCTGCTGAGTAAAGAGTCCATCAGTATTAACTCATCCATTCACACACTGATGGTAGAGGCTGCTGAGTAAAGAGTCCATCAGTATTAACTCATCCATTCATACACATTCACACACTGATGGTAGAGGCTGCTGAGTAAAGAGTCCATCAGTATTAACTCATCCATTCACACACTGATGGTAGAGGCCGCTGTGTAAAGAGTCCATCAGTATTAACTCATCCATTCACACACATTCACACCCTGATGGTAGAGGTTGCTGAGTGTGTGTGTGTGTGTGTGTGTGTGTGTGTGTGTGTGTGTGTGTGTGTGCAGGTATGTCAGAGAGATAAAAACATTCTTCTCCACACATGTGCGGTGTGTTTGTTCACAGCAGCAGTTTGCATGGCAGCAAGTCGTTTAAAACCCACTGAATGTGAAGTAAACAACACGTTCTTCTGCTTGTGTTTCTGGTGGATTTATTATCCAGCTGAACTCTTTCTGTCCCACATCAACACATCGTGAATCTGTACAACCAGAGCTAAAGAGATGCACTCTGTGAGTAGTTACACACACTAAGATGTTCTCATAGTCCACTGCACAGCTCCTACATTACACCTTTTGTACATTTTGTGTTTTTTATTTTTTATATTTTATTTTTTATTTTTTATATTTTATATTTTATATTTTATATTTTATATTTTATATTTTACATTCTGATTCTGAAAAGGTTTT
The DNA here is from genome assembly GCF_963930695.1 of Labrus bergylta. Taxonomy (NCBI): domain Eukaryota; kingdom Metazoa; phylum Chordata; class Actinopteri; order Labriformes; family Labridae; genus Labrus; species Labrus bergylta. Next base: position 504,525 of record NC_089206.1, read on the forward strand.
AAGTCAATAAAAAGGCAACGCGTACTCATCCAGCTTTGAGGATTGCAAGCGGGTTTAGAATCCTTTAAGAATCAGGACCTATGTTTTATCAAACTTCTTCCATCCAGTTATTCTATAAAGCAGGCGTGCAGATTAAACACAGGTGTAGGTGTGATCAGCTGATCAGTACATATAAAGCACAGTGCTCATAGTGTTCATGTCTCTCAGTCACGTCCCACTGCAGTCACTGCTGCCCTCCCTCTGATCGACCAATCACAGCCTGCTACCTCACATCCCCCACACTGTCCCTCCTCATCCCCCTGCACTGTCGTAGCCATGGCAACGCTTAGCCTGCCATGTGACAGCGGTGAGTACGAGTCTCATCGTCACGAGCCGATGAAACACACACACACAGACACACAGACACACACACACACACACGCAGCTGTATGGTCCCATTTGGAGGTTGTGGCTTTAAAGGGACAGTCTCAAGTTTTTTCATAATAGACTGGATGCTGGAGGACGCTGTTAGCTTAGCTCCATCAAAGGAGGAGAAAAGTCGACCTTTAAAATAATGACACTAACGGAGCTCCCTTTTCATTATTCCTAAAAAGTAAAAAAAAAAAAAGTGCAATAAAATTAAAGAAAGAAACATTTATATATTTTCTAGCTTTCTTCTCTGATGTGATGCAGCAGACCAATTAGCTGTCAGGTGACCTTTGACCTTCAGCAGTGTTATGTAATTGAGCGGGAGCCCAGCTGTTAGCTCACTGAACCACCTGACAGTCAGTTTTATGCTCTGCGTGCGTGTGTGTGTTTGTGTTCTTGATTTAATGACATTGTGGGGACACAATACCAGACTGACCTTGTCGGGGACACAATATTTTATTTTATAAATTGATTTATGATTTACTGGAAGCGGCAGTAGCTCAGTCTGTAGGGTTCAGACCAAAGTCTGGAAGTTGGTCTGGTAGCTGGAGAGGTGCCAGTTCACTTCCTGAGCACTGCTGAGGTGCCCTTGCTCAAAGCACCAAATACCTACCAAGCTCAGGAGCGCTTGCTGTGTGCAGCCTCCTCACTCTGACTTGTGTGTATATTTCAGCCTGTGTGTGTGTGTGTGTGTAGCATGTTCAACAACATAGTGGGAAACAAAACGCAAACAAACAGTAGAAATATGTGAAATGGTGTTCATTTGTTTTTGCATTACAGTTACCATGAGCGCAACATTTAGCAAACCAGACTCATGTTGAACAGCCATCTGACACAACTGTGTTGATATGTGATGTATATTTAGTTTCTTATGTTCGACAGGGACCATGCACAGAGTTAGCTATGGCCAATGTCCTTAAACAGCATGTACCTTCCCAGTGGATTTGACTCCTTTCCAGACGCAGAAATAAACCATAACCCAGACGGCCATCAGACACAGCATTAGCTCCCAGTTAAACTCTCCGACATCATCCAGACCAGTGGAGATGTTCAGCACCTTGTTCCTGCAGAGAAAGGAGAAAGACATTTACATCACAGCCTGAAAACATTCAAGATTTACAGAACTTTTTTAGTAGTTGCCTTGGGATGTACTTCACTTAGCTTAGCATTAAGACAGCTAGCAGGGAGAAACAGGAAGCCAACATGAAAGATCCTGAACATTAAAGAGGACATATCATCCCCCTTCTCCACCTTTTCAAACAGTCCCCTGTGGTCTAAATACCAGGGGAGGGGAGTGGATTTCTTTTACCAGAATCCCACTGTGACATCACAAGGAAAGCACATTTGAAACAGAGCATTTTTCTCTGTGTTGTAAGACTTATGCAGACCACAAACAAAGGACTGGATGGGTTTATTTCACATGTTGTGGGTCAGTAGACACTCAGGTTACCCAGATATATGTTCAGAAACACTGTAGAAGTGGATTTTTCATAATATGTCCCCTTTAACAACTTCTGTGTCATGCATTTTAGGCTACTCAGCTATTAATGAAACCCTTATCAAGAAAAGCAGTCATACTGTAGGTCGCATTTAAATTGCAAGGATACACATCTACAATCATGCCAATATCAATTATCAGGATTTTATTGAGGGCAATGAGGCTTATCAGAAGGTTGCTTCTGCAGAGTCTATATAAAGTCCTGATAATGGACATTTCAAAGTACACTCTCCAGCTAATACTAAGGATACTTGCAAAAGAAAAAAAACACAAGACCACTGATTTAATGTTTCCATGCATTTTGCAATCATATGTAGACTTCGAGCATTTGAGTATTCACCAAGACAAGGGTGTTATATCCTTTGTATTGTGTTCAGAGAGGCGGCACTTTAACCACGTCCTTGGTTATCTTAAGGTTTGGAACGATCAGAAGAAAAAGATGTAAAAGAGGATCATATTCCTTTATTCATTAACTCTATTATCCTCGTACTGTCTTATGCAATCCCCTGTCTGTCAGAGCTGCTGACCTGGCATCGGTGAACTCCGTCACCTCACAAACATTTTCACCTTGTTAACAGCCAGCTTTAACAGTTATTATAATTTTCATTATGTTAAATCTGGCTGTGCTTCAGTTTGGACATCCCTTTTCCATATATAAGAATTAAAAGACTTCTGAAGAATAAAGCAAAGTTGCTATTTACCAAATGATTTTAGGTATTATTTTGTGTTTGTGAAGTTGATGTCCCTGGGGGAGGGGTAAAAACATTTTTTTTTAAACATTATATTAAAGTCTGTGGTTCCCAGATTTTAAAAGCTCTTTCCGGAAAAAAAGAGAGTTCAGGTTTCAAGTTCAGGTCGACCTGCTTCTACTTTTATTACTGGAAAGGCAGCAAAGGATATAGAGCCTTTAGTGAAGAAAATTATGTGGTATATTATTAAGATTCATACAGAATTTTGGGGTTGATCTGGAAATCCGATCTGATCCACGATCAAAATCCAAGATCCGATCCAAACCGTAGGATTTGTGATGTGTAACACCACTACTGACAATACAATATTACAACCGCAGACAAACAGGGATGAGTCAGATTAAAAACAAGGACAATATTTTCCTATGACTCGGTGGTTACTGTTTTGGCCGACATCAAGTCCTATATAAAGAAAATAAAAAAGAAGTAACAGATAACTGGTGTTTTTCCATGTTTTTCTGTTGCAGAGGAAGAAGATGTATCAGGCTGTGACACACACACAGTACGGGTTTATAGATGAATCCTCTATTGGATTGTCTCTGAGCATGAGATTCTTTTAGAAGAAAAGTCAGTCAGGGATATCCTTTAAAATCAGTAACTAAAAAGATGTAATTTAATAACTTTTTCCCCTTTACCATAACTTCAGCACTTCTATTTATATTTTCCAAACAGTTGGAATAAAAGTGTTTGTAATAATAACATCAGTCACTTGCACATGGATGATTTGCAGAGAGAAACTAGAATTACAAAAACATGTAATTTCCAGATGTAAGCAGACGGGTCAGGCCCATTCAAACTGGTGCTGAGAGGATTGTTTTTTAACATATTCTTCCATCCAAAAGATCCAAAAGTCACAGCATGAGATCAGTTTACAACGACGACAACTCAGGTACATCCTCGTTAATCATCAAACTCGTTAATGGTCCGCCCTGATTCAACTCATACGGTCTGCTCGACGATTGGTTCGTGCAGTATGAAGAAAAAGAAATTAATTGTGAGCTTTGGTCATGCGTCGCAAATGATTCAGAAGTACAGTTTTAGACATTCGACCATGACTTCTATCTGATTGTACGGTGTGTGTCAGGCTTAATATGAAGCAGAATTAAGTTGAAGTACTTTCCAGTTAAAAATGTACGATCGGGAAACATTTCAACCCAAGCTAAAATCAGTTAAATACCTGAAAATAATGTGAAATCATCAAAACAACTTCACCTGTCTAATCAGGGCTAACCCTCTCTCAGAATAAGACCCGCCCCTTGATTCTTAACCCACCAACCAGAACAAAACAGAAGCACAACTCACTCCCAGAACTCGATGATGGGCGATCGAGCCTCAGCCAGCTGGCCGCAGGTCAGGTTGCCGCTGATGGTGGTGTTGGCAAGGCTGGCATTGTTGCAGTCCTGGTGTCGGAAGATCTCGAGGCAGCTGGGCGTGTTCCATTCGTTGTCACAGGTGGACCAGGGGAGGGTGGCGTTAAACGATTTGATCAGGTAGTAGAAGCCCCACGCCAGCACCATGATGTAGTAGGTGTTACAGAAAAACACGATCACCATGGAGGCATAACCCAAACCTGAGACAGAGGAGGACATGACACCATGAGATCCGGAGAATCTGCTGAGTGGCATCAACTACAATGAGGGGGCGTTCATTTTGCTTACACTGCAGAAAAGTTCAGAAAAAGATATCATTCAACCTTACAGTAAGAGTCTAAATAAAGACAAAACCCTCCTAGGATTATACACAACAATCTTACAGGAGAACTCATATGGATAATTCAGTTACCAAGATTGTAGATCAAGCTCAAGAATTCAATAAAGATGTTCCTTTTTTATGTTCTCTTTCTATAAACAACAAATCAGCATGAGACCTGAAATCTCATCTGTCCTCTTCTGGCTATTTAAAAGTAAAATAAGTGGTTACTTTGCCTCAATAAACTGTAAAATCTTTGTGAAAGGGCTTAAATCATTCTCAGACATTGAAATATAAAGTTGGGTATCATCTGCATACAATGAGAGTCCCATTTAAAGTTACACATTCTTTTAAAGAGGTTCAATGTTTATAGTACATATTTGGGCTTTTTTTGTGTGTGCCTTTAATGGAGAGATAGGACAGTGGATAGAGTCAGAAATCAGGGAGAGAGAGAGTAGGGAATGACATGCGGGAAAGGAGCCACAGGTGGGATTCGAACCTGGGGCGACGGCTTGGAATACCATAGCCTCATTACATGGGGCGCTCGCATTAACCACTGCGCCACCAGCGCCCCATGTAGTATATATTTTAAACTATAACTTCCCATTCTGTGTAGTGTTACTGGTTTAAATAGAGTCCTAAAAGTTTATGAGCCATATTGCATAAGAGAAATAAAAACAGGAGCTGAAGTCGGCGAGGTCAAGTTGCCCTTTTCTGGTTGATAAACTGGGTCAAATCTGTAAACATGCATTCATACGTTTATGAGCAGCAGTAACACACGGTCACAGATCAACTCCAACTGTACCTGACCTCCTGAACACCTGAACAGGTTATGAGCTACGTGTTTTTCCTCACTTTTTTGTCCAATGGTTCAGGCTAACTCCTCTGCAGACTGTCAGCAAGAAAAGAAGACTTAAAGATCTGTGATAATCAATAAGACTGTGATCCCTGATCATTTCTATTTAACTCTACATGTTGGCTTTTCAAAGCTTCTTTTGAAGATGTTTAAAAAAGGGGGAGGGTGGGGCGCTAATAGCCTAGCGGTTATGATGCGTGCACCATATACAGAGGCTATAGTCCTCAGCGGCCGTGGGTTTGAATCCGGCCTCGGCCCTTTGCTGCATAATATCCCCCCTCTCTACTCCCAACATTTCCTGTCTCTCTTCAGCTGTCCTATCTCATAAAGCCAAAATGTCCCAAGAAGCAGCAAGAAGGCTTTTAATGACATAATTGTGCCCTTAAAGAGCCAGGTTGTTTGGTTAATGTGAAAAGGACTACACAGATCAGTGCTCAGCAATGAAACATTGGAAACATTTGATATTTACGGTTTCATATTGGGGCGGACCTGACATCCTTCCAATTAGATTTGCTAACTCTGTACACACCTCATAGCAAAGGAAAAAAAATGTACTAACTGCAAGTAAGAGAGAAAGGTCTGCACACTGCTCAGATCTCAGTGGGTAATTCTATTTAAACAGGGCAACAGTTTGCACTCTTAATGGCCCGTTGGACTCTGCTTTCCATTGTGGAAAGGAGAGAATCAGGCCCAAAAAACGTCCCTGGTTATGTCGTAGTTTAAACCCTGCTTCAATCTAATTTTGTTTGAAAGGGTTTTTTTTAACCTAAGCGTTCCTCCTTTGCAACATTTAATCAGCACTGCACACCATGTCCAGCACAAAAGATATTTTTAAACAAAAGCCTGCATTCAGCACTGCACCGTCAACAACTTTGTAACTTAATGATCCTTCATGAAACTGTCAGATAAGTTTGAAGCACAAAGACTGGTGACTTCTCTGTGTTCCTCCGGGATGTTTTTAACTCCGCCGACTTTAAGAGCCAGAGGAAGGATTCCTGTTCTCACCAGAACAACTAAAGATCTCTGATTTCTTGATAAGTTTTCTTTTACCCTGCACGGCAGATTATTTCCATTGCTTCCATTCAGCTTCCTCAAAGACAGCGTGAAGCTCTGCTGCCCATGGAGAGTACAAATAAAGTAACCCGAACCTGCAGCTCTCCAAACGCCCTCTACAAGTACTTCTATCTCCAACAGAGAAACTTTGCCCTTAAAGTGTTTTCATAGGTTTCATGTTTTGTTGACAGAATCTGGTTTTGGCTCACGTCTGTCAAACACAAAGACTCAAACACTGACCCAATCTGTTTCTGTTTTATTGTTGCTCTCCAGAGGATGCACTCCTCTCCCTGTTCGTACAAACTTCAACCTGTTCAGCTCCCTACAGGTGAGACTCTAAAGCAGATAAGGACACGTCGACTGTGACACTGTGTCATATAGTGGATGAATGAGCAGGTGGAGTCGAGTAAACGTCACCTGAAGTTTTACACCTTCATTCAGAGTCATGAGCTCACCCGTAAAAGATCACACACCTGATAAACACAAACACAGATATATGAAGGCATCAGGTGTGTGTGTGTGTGTGTGTGTGTCTCTGGTAGTTTTCCGGCCGTGTGTGTTGGCACGTACAGCGGGATCACAGATTATCACCTCGAGATAAACCAGGATGACTCAGAGCTGAATGTGATTCTGCAGAAAGATGTGTTCATTCACTCTCACCTTACTGCATGGGCTTGGGGTCGGTGGTAACATGTGATAACACGGACTCATAAAGACTCAAAGTTGTGTCGACATGCTGGTCGGCGGGTTTACATTGGAAAGCAGCTAATAGACATCTGTGACCGATGTTGAAAAATTTCACAGATTTCACCCAGAAGTCGGCTCTAATCAGAAGATTCTTCACATATTAAAATCTCTTACATGGCCCATTGGGAGCTGAACAGTGCACACTGCAGACTTTCCTGATCTTATTTATTATTTGGCTAAAACGATTGTGTGTCTGAGCGGTGCACCACCCTAACCCCATAAAACGATCTCACTGTAAAAGAAAAAGCCCCAAAAAACATTTTACCAACACTTCCTTACACATCAAAAATCTGTTATTAAACAGGAATGTAGTCTACATTTCTACAATTCACTTATCAGACTCTTTTATCCAAAGCGACGTACATCAGAGAGTAAGAACAACACAAGCAAGGATCTAGAAAAAAGGGAACAATGTCAGTAAGAGCAAACGATCAGCTTTGAGTCTGATTGGACACACAGGTGCTGACAGGAAGTGACCAGAGGCAAAGCACAACATTGAGGGCAGTTCTTGAGAGCTCTAATCAGTATAGAAACCATCTTATAAGTCATCGTTATCAAACAAAAACCATCGTCATTACCATCATCATCATCAATAATATGGAGACCATCATCATTAAGTTAGTAGGTATTCATGAAAGAGCTGGGTCTTTAGCTTTTTCTTAAAGGTGCAAAGGGACTCTGCAGATCACATGGAGTTTGGAAGTTCATTCCACCACCAATTCAGTCATTCTGGGTTTTCTGGTCACCAATCGTCTGCAGTAGTGAGAACATTCAGACAGCTCACCTGCTCCTGTGTGCCATGATGAGAACAGTATGTTTTGAACGGAGACTTGTGGAGAAAGTGTCCTGAGCTGTTTACAATCTAACAAACTGCTCGTCTGTCAGCGCGATGAACTCATCAGTTACAGTTTCACTCCTCAGAGCCAGCACGTCTTTAGACTCTGAGAGCACACAGTGTCGAGTTCAGGCAGCGAGGAAACAGAGCTGTGATGTGAAAATGTAACTGAAGCCTCGCAGGACCAGAGGTCAGAGGGAGACATGAGTTTGACTGAAAGTCTCTGTAGATAAAAAACGTTTCTTTACAGAGCAGCTCTGAGACGTTTTATTATGTTTCTTTTAGCTGAATCAGACTCAAAGAGACTGAAAGATGTTTGAACTGAGAAGGGTTTTGCGTACTGTACCTTTAAAGAGCGGAGCGATGTTCCACACGTTGATGCTGCCGGCCTTCATGAACTGTCCCAGGGCGATCTCCAGGAAGAAGATGGGGATCCCTCCGACAAAGACAACAATCATGTACGGGATCAGGAAGACGCCTGCGGGACGAGACAAGGTCACAATGTTTTAAATCAGACTGAATAAATCACACAGAGTAGATTCATGTAAGGCTGGATAATATACAGCAGCCAGTATGTCCTCCTTCTAACTTTAGATTCTGCTCCTGAATGCTCTAGATTTGTTTGGACCAGAGAAGGTAGGCGCTTTTAAGACACCCCCCCACACGGCTGTTTTGGACGCCCCTCAGTTTGTCAGATATGAGAGCAGTTATCAGGTCAACAGGTGTTGCAGCGATGGAAGCGGTCAAGAGAAGTGGTTCAGATAGAAGTGATTGTACCCGACCTAAAAAGCCTCTGCATGTTTCTAATAAGCTCCACGAGCAGAAACGTGCTCAAACTAGGATCAATATTGGAGATGCTTTTGAAAAATGGAGAGAGGTTAGAACACAGAAAGGTTTACAGACCCATGCAGAGCTGGATAAACACTGAAGCTTCAGAGTCCACCACATGGTGACCTGAGTGAGCATCCACTCTAGAGAGGGGGGGGGGGGGGGACAGCTCTCTATGGTGTTTAGAATTTAGACTGCAGTACACATTTGAAACACTAGGTGTCAGAGTTACATACTGCTCCTTTAATTCTGCTCGACTTTAATAAGTCAGAGCCTCTCGGTGGGTAATTTGGGTCTCATGTTTATTTCAGCAACATCATGAGGAGAGATTTATGTAACTGACGAGGACAGACGTGAATCTTCCTTCGTCCTCTGAGAGGAGTTACAGTCTCATTTTATCTCTTTAATCATTTTTAATTCAAATTTTAATCCCGTCTTTGTCTGAACACACTGAAGGACGAGAGGAGGAGAGAGGACGGATTTACACCCCGTTTATCTCGGAGGGAAAATGTTTGGACACCGAAACTGAACAAATGTGGAAAGATTAAAAACTGTGGAGGGATTTATCGTCCCACTGCTCCTCACAGGGAAGTGTTGTTTCTCCTCTTGAAGTGGTTGTGAAAATTATATAGACTCTAAAAATGCACCGTTAAGTTTCCTGCTTTAAATTTTTTTTGTCTTTCAAAAATGTCCAAATTCAAAATGAGATAAAAACAATGATTTAACTCAAATATCTGTGTTCAAACAAGTCCACCACACAGGACTTTAAAAATAAAAGTGTTAAGATGGAGATGTAATAGTTTTCTAAAGAGGTGGTTCCTAACCTGGGCTCTCTACAATGTTTTAAGTTTGGACTGCAATACCCATTTTAAACATTAGGGGTCAGAGTTACATACTGCTCCTTTAATTCTGTTCGCCTTTAATAAGTCAGAATCTCTCGGGGGGGGAAATGTCGGTCTTCAGAAAACATAAAAACTGCACTTGTTATTAAAGGGAAATGGAATTAAATAAACTGTAATGATGCTTGTCCACTTTGGGCTTCCGTACCTAAGATGTTTATGATACACTGTCTCTTTAAAGAATTAATGAATGAATACTCCTAAAATACCCTCTCTCCCTCACTCTGATGCAGGGCGAGAGACATGAATGAACAATTAGTGATGCTCTCTCTCTCTCTTTCTTTTGTTGTTGGTATTTTAATTACTGTGATGGAAGTCTACACATACATACACACACACAAACACCCAACATGCGGGGGGGGGGGGGGGGCGGGTAACTGGGTCACAGTGCCAACAGGAACTGGTATGAATGGAATTAAACTGGAATGATACTGGGAAACAGGGAGGGAAAATGGGGGAGGAGGGGTGATTATGTGAGCCAGGGGTTACATAACAGAGGCTGCATTTCATACTGCGCTATTATACAAGGAGAGAGAGAGTGAGCGGGCGAGCAAGAGAGAGAGAGACTCCCTCCAATACAATCATCTATAACAGCTGATTATCTAGCATAAACGTTTGGTGGAACTCGAATGCGTTTGCCAAGTTAGTGCAGTTCGTCTGTGTTGGTGTGAAAGCTGTCAATCAAACCCTGGTCAGACCAAACGCCCGGATAGAGACCGCTTGAGAGGGTGGGTCTTCTGGACTCTGGTGCGGTTTGCTTCTAGTAAGAAGCATTGCGCTTTTTTTGGATTAAGAAAGAAGATATGCTCAAAGGTTTTCCTCAGGTCATAATTTATAAAACACTAAAATTGTCTGTAGGTGTGAATGTGAGTGTCTGGTTGTCTTTCTCTATATGTCAGCTCTGTGATTGTGACAGTCCAGGGTGTAACCCCGCCTCTCGCCCAATGACAGCTGGGGTCGACTCCAACCCCCCGCGACCCCTAAAGGGAAAAGTCGTATAGACAATGGATGAATCTACTTTATTAATATTTACCCACACAAATAAAGATATAAATGATGTCTATTCATAACTGAGCCAATTAGATTCTAATATTCTCTGTGACATTGAGTCATAATGGGGGCTACACACACACACACACACACACACACACACACACACACACACACACACACACACACACACACACACACACACACACACACACACACACACACACAGTTCCTGTATTGACTGCTGATGATATGACCTCCTCCTACCATCATTGATGACGTAAGTTAAAATAAAGCTACGCAGGTTAGCATTAGCCTGATGCTAGTCTGATACACACAGTTATTAGGTGTTACCCTTTAGCACAGCTTAGCATGAAAACCTACAAGCTGTCGTGAGTCACAATGCAGCAAGAGAGAGAGAGAGAGAGAGAGAGAGAGAGAGAGAGAGAGACGGGGGAGGGGGCGACCATGCCTGCAGCTCAGTAACGTCCCTCAAAGAAACACACACACACACACTCAGAGCTACGTTGGCGTAATGCCATTAGCTCATCAGTAACTCAGTGATGATGATATTATAAACAACTATATCCTCATCACAGCTGCACACACACACACACACACACACACACACACACACACACACACCTGCTGCTAACAACATAGCAGACTCCTTCCACACATGCTCCTGTTTCATTCATAAAATACCAGAATGTTTCCTCGTGCAGACTCACATGTTGTTATATTTAGACTCTGTTATGTAGCATTCACAGAGAGAGTGATGGTTAAAGGAGAACAACTGAAATTATTTGTCTCTTAAATAAGGTAAAAAACACAGAAATTATAAAAATGCAACAATACTTTAAAAAAGTAAAAGTCATTTATCTCTCATTTATCTTCTCTTAAGTTTTTAGAATCAACAGGTAAGAGGGGGTGAGAGAGTTACACCATCAGAGTCAGGACAGGTGGGACGAACTCGCTCTGCAGAGCCCAGGTGTCACAATGAGCATCACAAAGCAGGTAACAGGTGAATGAGGTGGTGCCCCGCACTGTGTGGTGTCAGCTAACTCGTCGAGCACATGGTTCACTCGGACCTGAAACTGAGACTCGGGACAGAAATAGAGCCACGGCTGCAGTTAGCTCGCTAAGCTGCAGCGCTACACTTAGCTAGCTAAGCTGGCTAATCCAGGGTAAGTCACTGGGCTAAGTATTGCGAGGCTGACAGGGCCGATGACTGAGCACGAGCTTTGACAAAAAGATTTGAAAGGAACACAAAAATATTTCACCAAATGAAAATAAATATTTCTTGAAACAGAGAGGGAAGGATAACGCTACTCGTCTGTGATTGGACAAAACCCAAGGCGTCAGCATCAGTCACACGTAATTCCTGTTAGTATTTCCATTTCTATATATATCTACCATTTCTATTTTCACTGAAAACTTCGGTCAAATAAGCAAAACGTGAACAGGTTATGATGTATGACTAGTGCAGAGGAAAAAATGCAAAATGTTTTTTTTGCGCTTCACAAAATGTTTTTTTATGTATTTCAACTCATATTCAATTTTAATTGTTCCCAAAGGGCGATTCATTTTGCACCAAGGCGTGTTTGCATTATATGAAATGTTTTTGCGCTTCACAAATCAGGAAGTATCAGAAAATATTTGTGCAATTTACCAAATGGTTTTGTATTTTATGAAATATTTTGCTCACTTGTTTTAAGAGTTATGTAAACTTGATTTAAGTTCATGTGGGCAGATCTTCAGTAATTTGACAACCCCTAAAACAGAAAAAGCTTTGGTGTCCCTAGCAGAGGGCCCGGACCCCAGGTTGGGAACCATTAACATATAATAAGTAAAGATTAACGGAGATGCTAGCTTGAAGAATCTGCTGGTTCAGGACACTTCAGCAGGATTTAAATCTTCATTATAATCAGACTGAAAGGAGAATCCCCGTTCTTCCTTTGGTTTGATCTTTAACTCAAAGAGACTTTAAATGTTTGGAGCGTGGAACTGATTAAAGGTTGTAGTGATCCGAATGAAAATCAGCTGTGATTTGAGTTCAGTTCGTGTCCCTGACTGTTGCTAACATATTTGGCTCGTCTTAATCTGATCTCTGCCAAGCTGACCCTGGATCAGCAGGACGCCTCATCACGCCGCTGGATCCAACAGGCTTTAATTAACACTTGAGGGTTTATTTATCACATTAACCAAATACAGCGTGCAGTCAGACTTTCATTAATAACAGCTACATCCTGTTAAAGAAAGTGTTTCTATATAAAGAGTTTGTTCTTTTCATTGATTTTATTTTGTTAAATTACAGAATCAGATTTCTCAGATTTCAGAGATTTAAGTTGCCCAGGGCTGCAACTTAAAATCACTTTTATTTCTGATTTATCCTTCAATTATTCAGTCCAGCAGTGAAGCACCAAAACTTTAAATGATTACATTTTGAAATTTAGATTTATTAAATTTTTAACCACATGTTTAAAATTCCATTATTTCACATTTAAAATAGTTAGGCTTTTATTTTGAAACATCATACTGTCTTAAACTGAGAGTACTTTAATTCCTGTGTGCTTTTATTTTGAAATAAAGTAAGGCCCTTCCTGTAGATGGAAGGTTAGGACAGGAAGTTAAGCCTAGAAACAGGAAGTGGTTAGGGATCCCAAACTGACGTCAAACAGCTCAAAGGAACGGAAACAAAGGTCAATGTGTGATGTCATAAGGTGGAGCTGGGGATCGAACCCGGGACCTTCCGGTTGAGAGACGACCGACTCTTAATCGCGATAAAGAAATAAATGCATTAATATCAGACTTTAATGCTAACAGCTCTAATTTAAATAAATCACTTTTTCATGTGTCGCCTGCTCGTGAAGGAAAACGTTTTAGAGACAGTTTTTACCCCAACTGCAGGTTTCACAATAAAACAGGCCTTCAAATTTCAAAATAAAATAACTCTCAATAACTCGCAAAAGTGATGGAAATAGAAGCGGCTGTGAAGGCTGAATAAAAAGGATAAAGTGGTGCAGCTCTCTGCCTCCCAGTAACTTCTCCAACCTGAGCCAAATGCTAACCATGCTTAGCTTAAATTAGCTCCTTGGCATCAGGATGTGTGTCCCACATACCTGAATACTTAGCTCACCTGTGCTAATGGCTCTACAGCTAACTGCCAGCTGCAGACGTTACAGTCTGTTTACCTGCTGCAGGATGAACTTATCTCCTGGAGACTTGAAAATACTTCAAATAGAACGAGGGTTTAAAAATACAGGAATTCCCACTTCGTGTCGTTATGTAATCAGACGGTTAATATTAAATGAGAACAGCTGCGTCGCTCAGTTTACATTTTAACTCTTTAATTTCTTCTTCTCTGCTGCTCAGACGATGTGTCAGAGTTATGTTTCTGTGTGGGAGCTGTTACATAACACTGATATATAAAGAGAGTGAGGACGACCTCAGCGACACGGCCGACACAGGAATCATTGATTTGTGATATTTAGGATCTGAAAGAACAGAAAGGAAACACAAAACACACACGGACGAGCTCTTTTCTCACACGTCAGAACCTCACACACCTGTCAGCTCTACAACACACGCTTTACTCCTTCTCAAGGACCAATTTAACCATATCCCTCGACCCCAAGGACCCTTTGAAACTCCTCACATATCATTGATGACCCTTCAAGGACCCTGACTCCTCCCCTAACTCCTTAAATCCATCAAAGACGTTGTAAAAACTCATCATGGATCCCTTGAATCTCCTCATACTGTCCTGGAACTGTCCTGGAACAACGGAGTCAAAACGTCTTTTCCAGGTCGACCAAGGAACAAACCTGGAACATGTTCCAGGACCTTATCAAGGACCTTATCAGCCACCTCAATAACGATCTCATTGTAGGAGAGAAGAGGCGAGGAAAAGGGATTGGGGGAAATAAGACAAAAAGGAGACAAGGAAAGTGGCAAGAAAATGAGGGGATAGGAAAGGAGACAAGAGGACAGAAAAGGTGAGGTTAGGAGAGAAGGGGAGGAAAGGATAATAGACAAAAGGAAACAATGAGAGGATGAAAGGAGATAAAAGGAGAGAGCCGGGGGGAAGAATAGAAGATGATGATGAACAAGGTGAGGAGTGGAGGAAATAAGAAGAGGAAAGAAGGATAGGAGACACTGTGAGAAGAGAAGAGGAAATAAGCTGATAAGAGGGGGGAAGGAAACAAGGAGAGGGGACATGAAGAGGAGACAAGGAAAGAGAAATAAAGAAAAGGAAAGGTTATTAAATGAGACAAAAAGAAGAGAAGGAAAGGAGAGGAGAGGACAGAAGAGGTAAGGGGAGGAAAGGAGAGGAGGAAAGGAGAAAAGGGAGGAGAAGCTGAGGAGAGGAAGGAAAGGCAACAAGGAGAGGAGAGGACAAGAGATGAGAGGAGAGAAGTTGAGGAGAGGAGGTAAGAAAAGGAGGAGAGGAAGGAGGGGAGGAGACAGAGGAGAGGAGAGGAGGGGAGAGGAGAGGAGAGGAGGAGGAGAGGAGAGGAGAGGAGGAGGAGGAGAGGAGGAGGAGAGGAGACAGAGGAGAGGAGGAGAGGAGAGGAGGAGGAGAGGAGACAGAGCAGAGGAGACAGAGGAGAGGAGGAGAGGAGACAGAGGAGAGGAGGAGGAGAGGAGGAGGAGAGGAGACAGAGGAGAGGAGGAGAGGAGGAGGAGAGGAGAGGAGGAGAGGAGAGGAGGAGAGGAGACAGAGGAGAGGAGGAGGAGAGGAGAGGAGGAGAGGAGGAGAGGAGGAGAGGAGGAGGAGAGGAGAGGAGGAGAGGAGACAGAGGAGAGGAGGAGGAGAGGAGAGGAGGAGAGGAGAGGAGGAGAGGAGAGGAGCAGTGAGTTCTGTCGACAGGATTAAGAGATTAGAGGCCACTCCTGTTAATCTGAGGTCCACGTGGTGACGGGATGATGATGTCACACTTGGCAGCCAGTTAACACACACACCAACAGACACTAAGAATATCTCTGAAAACGACCACCCTGACCTCTGACCCCAAACAAAGGATCATCCCCATGGCAACCTGCAGCTGAACTAAACAGTCAGAGTCATATGGGGAACACCTGCTCAGATCGACCGACCAATCAGGCTTTAAATAAAAATAATAATAAATAATAATAAATAATAATAAATAATAATAATAAATAATAATAAATAATAATAATAAATAAAAATAAATAAAAATAAATAATAATAAATAAAAATAAATAAAAATAAATAATAATACATAATAATAAATAATAATAAATAAAAATAAATAATAATAAATAATAATAATAAATAATAATAATAAACAATAATAAATAATAATAAATAAAAATAAATAATAATAAATAATAATAATAATAAATAATAATAAATATGATTTCAAGGAGTCCTGGATTCGTTTTTATAAAACCTTGGAACCCTTTCAAGGACTCTAAAGGTTTTCAAGGAGCCTCAGACCTTCTTCAAGGAATTCTCCAACCTCCATACAGACTCTGCAGAAACCTATATAGAAATCCTGCAATTTGATTGGCTATCAGGTGTTAGTGTCACACACGGTTGTGTGAACAGTTTAGGGGTTACCGTGGCAACATAGCAGATGCTCCTGACCATGAACTCTCCTCAAACCCACCAGACTTCATTCACAAAAAACGGTGACTAGGCCCCTCCTCCTCCTGAAGCTCCGCCCCCTGCAGGATGTAGTGTGTACATTTACTGCTGGTACCTACACTGCGAGCTAACGCACGCTAGCACAAGCTAACGGCCGGTGTTTGTCACCTTCCTGTCCAACAGGAAGTAGATCAACGCCACGTCCACGGGTTAAAGACAACACAAGGTTCACCCTCGTTTTAGAACGATCTTTATCCACTTGGTGTTTCTCCTCACTCTCATTATATTTTCTCTTTGCTGCTACGTCCACGTCCGTCATATTCACTCCTAAACTCACCTGCTGCGCTGTCATTGGCTGGAGGAAACACACCAGCTCCGCCCACAAACGTCCCGAGTCAACCGTCACAAATCAGAACAGTAAAATCCAGTCAGAGGACAGAGTCTCTGCAGACACAGTCACCACCACACATGTACGGAGGCCCAGAAGGGACAATGGAGCAGCTTCACTTTAGGAGAAGATGTATTTTATTTTGAAGGAGAAGTCTGTCTTTTATTTTGAAGGAGAAGTCTGTCTTTTATTTTGAAGGAGAAGTCTGTCTTTTATTTTGAAGGAGAAGTCTGTCTTTTATTTTGAAGGAGAAGTCTGTCTTTAAATATAAACATCAGCAATCTTCACAGCAGAAATCTTCTACCAAACAAATGTCTGTTAGTGTCTGTTCATCAACAGTATCTCACAGTCTCTAATGTTCTACTGATGTTGGTTTGAATCTCTAACCTTTGACCTTTGACCTTTATTATGAAACGGATCAACATCATCATGAAGAGACAAAATGTCCTCACAGAGACAGAAGAACCACAGAGTGTCCGCCCCAGGACAGCTCTGATCTCACTGAGCTGCAGGTCGTTTTATAATCAGCGGAGCGGAGAATCACTCGGTGTGTGTGTGTGTGTGTGTGTGTCTGTGTCTGTGTGTGTGTGTGTGTGTGTGTGTCTGTGTGTGTGTGTGTGTGTGTGTGTGTGTGTGTGTGTGTCTGTGTGTGTGTGTCCTTGGTAGGGTGACTGCAGTCCTCACACACACACACTGCAGGATAATAAATCTTGGTGATGCTTTAGGGAGGAGGGAGAAAGAGGACGAGGAAAGAGGAGAAGGGAAGAGGACGCAGCAAACACAAGAGGGAGAGGAGATAAGGAGAGAAGGATGCAAGGAAGAAAGGAAGGACTGATTCCTTTTTTTCACCAAGAAGACGGAAACCAAACGAGGAACAGTTTCAGTACTTTAGAGGAGGGTTGTCTCGATACCAGACTTTTAAACCTCGATTTCTAGTTACATCAAACAAAATCGACGCTGGTTTGTTACCACGGCAACAACAATAGAAGTCCTAGACGACCAAATAAATAACAGACAAACAAAAAAAGGTGTTGATTTGATAAAGTTTTTGGAACTCTTTGATCATGATAATAACAGTGATTGTATCGTTTTAGAAACACATGGTATGGGGGTGCCGGATGGCCTAGCGGTCATGTTGCACGCCCCACGTACGGAGGCTAAAGTTGTGGGTTTGAATCTGACCTCGACCCCTTGCGGCGTGTCGTCGCCTCACTCTCTCTCCCCTCTCTCTCTTCAGCAGCAAAGGCAACATGGCCAAATAATGGTATCAAATAAAATATCTACATTTTTTTTAATGAAAACACTGAAACGTTTTCTTCAGGGACGCATGAAGCCGAGGAGAGCTGAGATACATGAAGAGATGAAGGTTGTGGTCATTGTACCGGCAAGAATACAAAACTTCTGTCACCCCTGGAGTGGAGTGTCATCAGCTGTGCAGGAACTTTGACATCAATATAATAAAAACATTTTGACCTGATGACGGCGCTACATGTGAAGTCAGAGTCAGCTGATCCACATTTCAACACCATCAATCCAACAACGCTTTCTGAGATTTGAAGCTGTGCACAAAGAGTCTGCGGGAGTCAAAGCAGCTAATGTGGCTAAAAAAAACAAAAGAGCAGAATGCTCCTTTAAAGAGCGTCTGGCCTCAGATCAGTTTGATAAATCAGGAGTGAAGACGCTAACCTTTAGAGACACACAGAGAGGAAGAGTTACCGCCTGACCACGGCGTCTGTAATGTGAGAACTCAACTGTTTCTCTTGATTCTGTGTGATTTAACAAGATGTGACCTTCTCCTCCTCCCCCTCCTCCCCCTCCTCCCCCTCCTTCTCCTCCTCCCCCTCCTTCCCCTCCTCCCCCTCCTTCCCCTCCTCCCCCTCCTCCCCCTCCTTCCCCTCCTCCGTGTGTGAACATGCAGACCTTTCTCGTCTCCGCTGTGTCCGGCTCAAACCTGCTCGCCGTGTGAACGAGACCTTTTCAGGTGAGAAGAAACATCTCCTCTTTCTTTCTCTGTCAGCAGTTTGTCTCAGTTTGTAAAGTTCAGAGTTGACAAAGAAAAGGACCACACACACACACACACACTCACACACACACACATATACACACACACACAAACTCACACACACACACTCAAACACTCAGCAGTCACAAACTCAAATAAAATGGTGAATTAAATGGACTATTACGCTCAAAGGCCGCTCCCTTTTCCTGAATTAAAAATATTGTTTCCAGCAGCAAACTCCAGGAAAATGCCATAAACTGCAGTTCCTCCAGTGTCCACTAGAGTCTGTCTCCTGCAGTGAGTCAGTCCCCATAGAGCTCTATGTTAAAATGTCTAACTTTACAGCTGCAGTTCCTACAGTGTCCACTAGAGTCTGTCTCCTGCAGTGAGTCAGTCCCCATAGAGCTCTATGTTAAAATGTCCAACTTTACAGCTGCAGTTCCTACAGTGTCCACTGGAGTCTGTCTCCTGCAGTGAGTCAGTCCTGTGTGTGTGCAGCAGTGTGTAACAGTTGTTTTGAAGGTGTGCGTCTGAGCTCACAGGGAGTCAATGATAAACCTGCAGTCAGCTGTTAGACACGGGAGTCTGAGTCGTGGGTTTTGCTTTTTGTTTGAATCGTTTATAAGATCATTTTAAGATGAAGGGTTTGAAGGACTGACTTCCTGAGGACGATCTCAGTTTGTCTCATTGTTTTATTTGACTTTATTTGAGGTTTTTATTGACTTTCATTTCACTTCTTTATACCTTGAATATTGACTGGTGGAGGACAAGTAGAGGACAGGAAGCTGCAGCAGTGATTTGTTTTGTGTCTGTCCGTACATGAGGCTGTAACTCCTGCACACTTTCTAAGTTGTACAAAAACTTTGACAAAGTTTCTCTGTGCAGGAAACACGTCTGAAACTTCTGACCATTCAAAACAAACTCTGAGAGTCGAGGATGAAATGTTTGTTACCGTGGAATCAAACAGGTGAAATCAGCAAATCAAAGTTTAATGTCATGACAACTGTAGTGCACAGTGAACATTCAGTGAAGCAGCAGGTAACACAACCTCTGCATGGTACACACACACACACACACACACACACACACACACACACTCACACACACACACACACACACACACACACACACACACACACAGAGATCATCATGTTCTGAAAGCTGATCAGTTCAAAGCGTCTTTTCCAACATGAATCATCTGTTAAAACTGAAGCTTCTTATTTTACAGCTATGGGACCTTCCTGATAGACCACGCCCCTTTCAGTGAAGCCCCGCCCACTTCATGTATAACACCACATTTATTTGTCTGAACAAAATGATGAGTACAGTACAAGTTCCATGTATTGAGCTGTGATTGTGGAAATAAGAGGGGGCGGGGCTTATTCAATCTTAGGGGCGGGGCTTCAGTAATGCATGTTTGTTTGTGTGTGTGTGTGTTGCTCTCACCTCCTCCGTTCTTGTAGCACAGGTAGGGGAACCTCCACACGTTTCCGAGTCCAACAGCGAAGCCGACGCAGGACATGATGAAGTCCATCTGCCGCGTCCATGTCTCGCGCTCCTGGTACGCCGGCACCGCCCCATTGGCCACGCCCACTTTCTTCTCGGGGCCAGCAGAAGCACCACCGGCGGACCCTGTCACCCCCGACCCCAGTGGGACGAGGCTGCCGTTAGAGGCCGAGGTGGGGTAACCACCGCCACTGCCATTCAGCCAATCAGAGCCGTTCAGGGGGCTCTTCTTGGTCTCCTCCAGGAGGACCAGAGAGCAGGAGGAGGCGGGCAGAGCCTGCTTCTCCATCAGCCAATCAGGAAACAGATGTTAAACCAGGGAGGAACGGGTGTCAAAAATTCTGTCTTCTTTTCACTCCTGCAAGATTTTGTTGTGTTTGTGTCTCTCTTCACACACCGAAACCAGTCAGGAACCAGTCACAAACCAGTCAGGAACCAGTCACAAACCAGTCAGGAACCAGTCACAAACCAGTCAGGAACCAGTCAGGAACCAGTCACAAACCAGTCAGGAACCAGTCACAAACCAGTCAGGAACCAGTCAGGAACCAGTCACAAACCAGTCAGGAACCAGTCACAAACCAGTCAGGAACCAGTCAGGAACCAGTCACAAACCAGTCAGGAACCAGTCAGGAACCAGTCAGGAACCAGTCACAAACCAGTCAGGAACCAGTCAGGAACCAGTCAGGAACCAGTCACAAACCAGTCACAAACCAGTCACAAACCAGTCAGGAACCAGTCACAAACCAGTCACAAACCAGTCAGGAACCAGTCAGGAACCAGTCACAAACCAGTCAGGAACCAGTCAGGAACCAGTCAGGAACCAGTCACAAACCAGTCAGGAACCAGTCAGGAACCAGTCACAAACCAGTCACAAACCAGTCAGGAACCAGTCACAAACCAGTCAGGAACCAGTCAGGAACCAGTCACAAACCAGTCAGGAACCAGTCACAAACCAGTCAGGAACCAGTCAGGAACCAGTCAGGAACCAGTATGTATCTCTTAGATTCCCTTTAATTTCTTTCCAGTCAGACTTTTATTCCAGTTCCTCACTGTGTTTTATTTTCCAGTCAAACCAGTAACACTTTCAGTCTCTTAACTGGTCTCTAACTTTAATTCAAAAAAGTTTCAACTCTTGAATTTGTCTTCTTAGTTTTCAACCTGTTTGCACCAGAAACCAGTCAGAAACCAGTCAGAAACCAGTCCTCACAGGTCTGAGGTCTTGCCCCCCTTCTTGACTCCGGTTCGGTTCTCCTCCTGAAGCAGATGAGTCCCGCACGGTCCCGCACGGTTCTCCTTCTGCTCCCGTTCCTTCTTCTTCTTCTTCTTCTTCTTCTTCTACAGTGATAATAAATGTAGTTTTCTTCAGCTCGAGCTGCGGGACGATCACATCAGACTTTCTGTAATTATCAGATTTTAATCCAAACGGATGAGTTCAGGTTTAAAAAAAAAAAAAAGACAAATAAACTGAGTGACTGAGATTAAGGTGCACACTTCTCCTTCTCCAATCAACGCGAGAGAAAACGATAAGTAAATAAAAATCAAATGATAAAATAAAGGGAGATTCACCGACTGTCGGACAGCGACCTTCAAAAACAATCCACGAAACACTTGAATGTGAGTCTGAAGAATCGCATGGAGAACAGAGAGTCACGGAGGAGACGGCGGCCTGCGGGGACGAGAGGACGGAGAGGACGACACGGTCACGCAGATCACTGCGGAGCTGCGGGGCTTCAGTCCCGGCTGCGGCGTGCGGCGGCGGGCGGCGGGCGCTGCGGTTGTCTGTGCAGGAATTGTTGCAGCTCCATCCACGGAGGAGGAGGAGGAGGAGAAAGGAGGTGAAGGAGAGAAGGAGAAGAGGAGAAGAGGAGGAGGAAGAATAAAAGAAATGTCGGAACGCGTCCGGCTCCGTTCAGCTGTCAGGTGTCCCGTCAGAGGAGCTCTGAGGTATTTAAAGTCTGTCTGTGTGTCTGTCCGAGCCGCGGCTTTAAAAGGACAAGAGGCTGCTCACGGTGACGTCACACAAACACACACACACACACACACACACACACACACACACAAGGCCCCGCCCCCATTCTCCCCCTCTCCTCTCTCTGTTAGACGTCATCACCTCACTCCCCCTCCTCCGTTTTTAATCTACATCTTTGACGTCACGGGGTCCCCTCCATCTCACACACACACACACACACACACACACACACACACACACACACACACACGCACACGCACACGCACACACACACACACATTTATGAATCACAGACTGAACATAAAGCGAACGCAGCCTCTCATTACAAAGGTGAAGCCAGTGTTTGAGTTCCTCATACTTGCATTCTTTCTAATGTCCAGCAGGGGGCGACTCCGACATCCAGAACTAAAGTCAACCTGAAACTGTTGAATTGATTCCTGGTGGAGTCATCACAGTCATGAGTGTTTCTGCTGGGAAGTCTTTGAGTCATGTGTTCCCTCATCAGGACATTTCAGTTTCTATCTGAATCTGTGAAGTTTCAAGTTTTGTTTCTCTCTCAGTGTAAAAGTGGCAGTAGCCCCTCCCCCAGGTGGGTGACACTCCCACAGCTAGGTGTTTGTTCTGCCCTCTGAGTCTGCCTTCATGACATCACAAAGGGCAGTAGCCCCTCCCCCAGGTGGGTGACACTCCCACAGCTAGGTGTTTGTTCTGCCCTCTGAGTCTGCCTTCTCACCGTAAACAATAGGACATGGAGCGAGAAAGACAGAGACACCCAAGCCCTTCCAGAGAGGGGGCGTGGTCAGACACAGCTCATTTACATATTTAAAGGTACAGACACAGAAACAGCCTGTTCTGAGCAGGGCTGAAATAGAGGGGTTTATAGGCATGATCAAATACAGGATCAGAGTGGATTTAGAACAAGAAACTTCACACACATGTTTTGAGGAGCTCTGAGACTTATTTAAACTGAAGAAGAGGAGGAGAATATGTCACCTTTAAACTGTTCAGATTAATTAAAGGGACAACATTTTAATCTGAACTTTTATGAACTGTTGGGAAGTTTTCTTTATGACTGAACATCAGAAGAAGAAGTATCGTTATTAAAAATGTTGGTTGTTACCTCGGCCTGTGTCTCTTTAATTATTTATGCACTGTGTGCGGGTCACAGATAAAGAAAGACCGGGGTAAATTTAGATCGAGGTTTCACATCCGGCGACTTAATCGTCGTGAACACAGACGAGTTTCATTCTGCGTCAGACGTTAAAAATGTCTAATGGTGACCAGACGTTTAAATAAACTAACAACACAGGAGGTTGATTCATGTTCTGTTACTTCATCCACGCTAACAGCCATTAGTTTATAAAGGTGAACACTCACCTGTCAGACGAGCGTCACCTGCACACAGATCAGGTGGAGGAGGTGGAAAATAGAAGAAACACAGCATTAGTGGTTTGGAGGGAGCTGACTAATACCTGGAGGATCAGACAAATACCTGAGAATGAGTGAAGAGTTCAAATACCTGGAAATGATTGAACGGTCAAGACTAATACCTGGTACATGAGAAACAATTTCTTCAACAGAGGGCAGTAACTGAAGCTACATGGTGCTGGCTAACACCTGGGTGTGAGCAGGAGAATGTATTTGAGGGGCTGTGACTATGTCCTGGAGTAACTGAGTGCAAGGAATTTTGAGATTTTGTGTTGTGATTATATGTACACTGACTAATTCCTGGAAATTAACAGAACTCCTAGAGGGGCTGCACATAACATCTTAACAATGATTCTGGCTAATTCCTGACATTGTTTTCAGTGGAGGGCCCTGACTAAATCCTGAGATTATATAAAAGTTCAACTAATAATGATCCAATGGTGAGGAGAAGAGGGTTTAAATGGTTTTGTGAAGTGATCAAAAACAGTGAACACTGACTAATACCTGGAATGGAGCAGGAACCTTTACTTCCAGCTAATATCTGGAGCCTGGATGGACCTGACTAACACCTGAGATAAGAGAGGAAGGTCCGGACTAATACCTGGCTCCGTGCTCCTTATAGCTTTCAGTTACACACATCATGTGCTGATGTTTCCAAACTCAATCTGTAACGCTGAAAGGTTTATTCAGATTTTATTCTTTCTACCTATGGTCAGATGTTTGATCCTGAAGTTTCTGCCCTGTGTGTGTGTGTGTGTGTGTGTGTGTGTGTGTGTGTGTGTGTGTGTGTGTGTGTGTGTGTGTGTGTGTGTGTGTGTGTGTGTGTGTCATGCTCTGGATGGGAAACCAGTGACTCTCTGAACAGTCACTGTCTCCCCCTGCTGGTCTCGAACTGCAACCAACATGTTTTATATCTGACAGCAGGAATCTGGAGATTATCTGTGAAATGAACATCATTTTTTTTAAAGTTCATTATAAGAAACATGTCACTCACTGTGATGTTAAAGGGTTTACTGTAAATTTAATGCAGTTTTAATTAATTACGCTTAGAAAGATGTTTAAAATGAGCAGACAGCTGTTTGCAGCTCGTGTTTGCAGTGTGACAAAGACGATACAAAACACTGAAGACAAATTAAAAAAACGCTTTGGTGCTCGGGGACAGAATCTGAAGCGTCATCTTGCGACCTCAGATCCTCGGGGGGGGGGGGGGGGGGGGGGGCTTCTGGTTGTCCCAAAGTCGAGGCTCTCTGGTCCAAACAAATGCAGAACATCCAGGAGGAAAATGGACGGATGGAAAGTTCCATGTGTGAAAGAAATGAAACTGAATCTTTATGTTTTTTTTTATCACCAGTTTATTTCAGAGTGATTTTATGGAGTTCCTCCACAAAGGGAAAGAAACAGTTTGTGACAGCATGATGTTTGATTTCCTCTTTAATGTCTCAGTTTGACTTCAAGCTTTAAAACAGACGCAGACTGTTCAGGAGGCAGCGAGGTGAGAAACACTGTAAACTTTCACCTTAAAAGGTCACTTGAGGTCGACTTTCTCTTTCAGCTTAATTCAGTTTTCCGCTGGTCGTTTTCAGCGCTGAGGCACTTTAGTGTTTAAAACTTTAACAGGAAATGACATAAAAGTTTTCTGTTCTAGATGTTCAAGGTATGATCGAGACGTTCAGAGTAGATGTCCAGAAGATGTTGCACTTTAGCACCAGTCTCTCTCTTAGTGTGGAAACGGCTTATAACATGTTTGATCCTCGCCGTTCCATCGGTGTGAACACAGAGCTGAGAACAACACACCCAGAGGGAGTTTGACTTGATGTTTGAAATGTTGCATTCATTCATTTAAAGAAATTCACGTCTTAATAATAAATACTACCTTTGAGTTTGAAATGTTGACAGGCATCAGAAGTTAAATAAATATAATAAAATATTTTGTTCACTGGCTTTAAATATTCCTCCGTCTTTTAGCTCTGATTTTAAAACATATCTGAATAAAAGTCAGAGTTCAGTTTGACTGTTGACTCTGAAGAAATGCTTATTATTATGTTGAAATATTTCAGCAGCACGACGTCTGAAGAGGTACTCAGATATTCATCTTCAGTCAAAGTTAAAATAAGTAACATTTCTGCATCCAAAACATTGAACTTTGAAAACTTCATAAAGCTGAGGAGTTCAAATGTTCACTGTTCCTCTCCTGAGATTAAAGGCACACACACATATCTGGGAGTGAACAGGCAGCTCACCTGGAACTAAGCACGTTATTAAAACAGTATCATGATATCGCTGCAGTACCGTGTTACACCAGCGGGGAGGCGCTGTAGTTCTGAAACAGGAAGTTGAGTAAAAGAAATAAACGTTTTGTTTTTGTTTGGACGTCGTCAGGATGAAGGCAGCAGTCCGTCTGTCCGTCACTCAGGATCCTTTTTGTTTACCTGCACACCTGGACAACAAACAGGAAGAAGGAGGTTAGAATAAACCACTCTGATTGGTCGGTTTCAGGGTTGTTCCACTGGTTTTACACATGAAGTTAGGATGAGTTGAGCTCTTTGTCAGCTGGTGAAAATTGATTTAATGAATATACATGAAATGAAATCGCTGCTGACGTTTAGTTTCGGCAGTTTCCTGTTTGCAGAAACTAAACGTGGGCGGAGTTTCAGATCATGAGGTAAACGTGTGTCGGAGTAAATCCCAGGATGAGTCTGCAGAGGGCGCTAAACGGCTTTGTTCAGTAAATCTCGCCAAAGAATTTCTCCAGACGGCTTCAAGCCTCTACTTAGACTCTCTTCTACCAGACCTGGAGAGCAGCCCTCCCCCGGCAGCCCTGCAGCGTTCTGCCTCACCAGGAAGGCTTCCAGAGAGCCGGCCAATCAGAAGAGAGAGGGCACATGGGGAGGTGGGCCTTACCATCTCATGTCATATCAAGGCAAAGTATTGTGTGTGTCTTTGTGTGTGTGTGCATCCCAACCTCAAACAGGAAGTGTTTACTTTTTTACGTTTACTTTAATTATGACGACCTTCAGCGACCTTCAGCGCTCGCCACTCGGTCAGGCCAACAATAGCTCGTTATCGTGCTGCCTCGTTTTTCCTACTAATTCCTCTACAATGACCATTTCATTTTGAAAGTTGTCCAACCAGCGCAGAAGGTCAACGTCAGCAGCTTTTGGACGAGACGCGGTCTGTGTGGTGGGAGTGACCTCCGTCGTCCAATCAGGCATCTCTGCTCGTCAACATAGTGGGAGAGTAACTGTGTGTGTGAGCGTGTAGAAAGTCCAGTTGATAAAGTGATGAAATATACGATCACGAGTCTGGATCATGTGTTTTATTTTGAAATTGACAGGAAGCTCTGTGCGTTTCCTTATCTGACTTCCTGTCTGGGTCATTCTATTCTGTCCAGCTGTGCAGCGTCCTCCGTCGATAAGAGACCCGGTGCGTATTTGAAACGGACCGACACAGGAACATCGACTAGAGTGGCAGCGATCTACGGACGGTGGCGTGCACGGAGTGGAAATCGGAGGTCAGACTTGATTCTCTGCTAACAGGAAGCTGCTTCACTGTCGGAAAATAAAACCAGCAGAACTGATCGTGGTCGATCTACAAATTAAGACAAAGTCGAGTTTTTGAGTCCATGTCGTTTATAAAAAACTTTACCAAAAGAAGTATTTACACATTCAGAGGCAGAATACAAGAAATCAACAATCAGGTGCAAACTGTTCGATTCCCTCGTGACGTTTTTAAACAAACACAGACCTGCAGACAGGAAGAGGAATTACAAAATAAAACAACATCCTGAAACTGAGCGATCCTATTGGACGATTTATTTTAACCTGGAAGGTCCAAAATAAATCCTGCAGGACCTTTTTAATCAGACTTTTCAGGATGTTGTTGTTTTTTAAACAACCAGCAGGTGGCGCTCCAGTTTCAAAATAAAAGTGTAAAAAAAAAAAAAGATTCCATTTTTTTTTGTTGGACACAAATTCAAAATGTGAAACTCAACTCTTCATTTTTTAAACCCGATTCAGGCTTTTATTTTGAAGAAACAGTAAAAACCTCATTTCTATAACCTGACTTGAGATCGTCCAATCACTTAAATATTTGATTCTGCAGTGAAAGCAAGTTTTTATTTTCTCACGATCTCAGGAACGTTTGAATAACGACACTCATCTACGGAAGCCCTTAGCGGACAAACATAGTTATCCTTTTATTAGCCCGTTTCGTTTCAAGAGTAAAGTCGTTAATTTACGATAATTCATCCATAAATCGATTTAAATCCAGCTCTCTACAATGTTTAGAATTTAGACTTATTCACGTTGATTCCATCGAGATGGCCGCTGACTGTCCCTCGTTCGTTTCATCCAGATAAATATGTTGAACTGATCACAGAACAGATTTTATTTATGATGCTATAGAAACTGAAATGTGGAGCGACCTGCTGAGTTTTCCTCCTCGTTCACCACCGAACACAAACCAACAGCCGTTCAATCCCACATCCCATTAAATTAAAAGATATATTACTCAAGAGTTCTTTTTGGAAATCCTCAGAGACACAATCCGTCCGCTGGTTGATATAGATATTCATATTTCTATACATTTAAATTAAAAAACAGAAAAGAGAAAAGTCAAAAATAAAAAAAGAAACGTTCTGAAATGTTTGAGTCTTTGATTCCCATCGCCCGACAACAAACGAGATTTCTGTCAACGCTCTGAGAGGAAATAAATCAAATAATAAAATGTTTTGTCTCCGGGTCGATCTGAAGGTTCAAACTGTTCACGATGACGTTCAGTGTCTTTTAATGAAGAACCACCTCTCCTTAAATACTGACGCCAAGCTCGAGTCAATCATGATTAATCTCACACTACTTTGTCCCTTAAGGTGCACCGTAGAAAAGCCTCCTTTAAGCTGGCTACACACGAGACGACCTTCAAATCTTACACGGAGACCTCAGACACGAGGACGCTGGACGACCCGGCCAGGCTGAGACGCCGCACAGCTGTTTGTTTGTTTGTAGGAACGAGATCTCACAGAATCTCGCGTGACTTCAGAAGATAAACAAACATGGTGGACGATAGACGTCGTCAGCTGTCCTGCTGAACGATGAAAAAACGATCCCGGCTGAGAAGGCGGGTTGTGTGCAGCTTTATTTGATTGGCAGCGCGAGCTGAGGGTGACGCTTCCAGGTCCGCTCGCTCTCATTGGCTGCTGCCGGGATTCTGTTGGAGAAAGTCCGACCCTGAATCATAAACATCAAACATGTTGGATTCTTATGATTCAGGGAAACTGACTCGATCGTGATCAGTAACACCTCACATCAGACCACGCCCCCTCCCCCGACCTCAAATCGTCTCGGTGCTAAGCGTCCGCGGCGTCTGGATGATGATGTCACAGTGATGTTAAAAAAAAAAAAAAAGACAAAACAAAGAAATGCAGCTCGGCACGTTTAACTGAACTAACTTAAACATGGCGTCACAAACATCGAACATCGATCTGGAGACAAAACAACAACAACGAAAACTTTCCTCCTGGCGTCAAACAGAAAACGTAAACACGGCGAAGTAGCTCAGAGGACGAAAAAGACGAAGACGGCGTCCGACTGATCGAGAAACCCCGACACGCAGAAGAAGAAAAAAGAAAAAAACATTCTCCGCACGACGTCTTCTTCAACGAGACGCCTGCAGGATGAACACCTTCATTAATACGATTCATCATTTGAGCTCCAATCAAGGAGCACGACCCGCCCCAAACCCCGCCCCCTCAACACCCCCCGCCCCCCCGATCGGAGGTCAGAGTCTGAACCAGGTGAGACGGGACTGTACACTCACATTCATCTATGGCTTCTGTACAGATGGAAGAAAAAGGCACCAACACAAGCGTCTGCAGAGGCCAAAAAACATGGCCGCCGACAGGAAGCTGAGAGAGCGAGCGAGGAGACGTTTCCAGCGTGCAGCTCCACAGAAACAAAAACAAACAAAAAAAAACACGCAGAGCAACTTTCTGCATCCAAAATTAAATTTACAGTCACAGGTACACTCTTCTGTTTCTGTTGCCGTGGTTTCAAAACTGGAAATCAATATCAGTCGTCATCGCCGTGACGACCCCGGCGTGAAGCTGCGCGGTGAAAAACGTTCGGTCAGATCGAAACATCAATAAACGCTCGTTTCTCAGCGTAAGGCTTTTCTCTTCATTCAGTCAGTAAAGAAAAGAGATTTAAGGCAGAGAGGGCGAGACAGGTAGCAGACAGACAGGTGCTCATGGTTCCTGTGGCTCCTCCCCCTCCCCCTGTACCCCCCCCCCCCCCTTCCACCTGTTGTGCTTTGAGCAGTTAGTCTGAGACGTGGACGGCTGAAGGAGGAGACGTGGCGCCCTCACTGAGCTCTGAGGAGGTCAGCTAGGAGGGAGGAGAGGTTTAGTGTTTTAAGGAGAGAGGAGACGCAGAAGAGAGGAAAAGCAGGAAAGCAGGAAAGGAGGAGGAGTTAGTGTATGCGCTCCTCTTCATCAGGAATGTTTATCTCTTAGGAGACTCCTCTTCTCCACAGGAGGAGCAGAAAGGAGGCGAGGAGGTCGGTGATGTTAGTTTAGGAGTCTGTGAAGGAAAGCAGAGAAGGAAAGGAAAGAGGAGGAAACAGCGTCTCCTCCAAATGAAGAGTCTAGAACAGTTCTCAGGAGGAGGCGAGGAGGCGAGGAGGCAAGGAGGCAAGGAGGTACACGGTAGGTAAGGAGGGGTTAGGATGTGAGGAGGGGTTCTGCCAGGTTTGGAGGAGGTCAATTAAGTCCAGAAGAGACCAGAAGGAGGCGAGGAAGGAGACAAGAGAAGGAGAAAGTGAGGAAGAAAGGAGGAGATGATCGGAGGGCGAGCGAGCGTTGCTGAGCGCAGGAGAGAGAGAGGGAGTGAGCATCAGGAGAAACAGGAAGTGAGAGAGAGAGAGAGAGGGAGTCACTTGACCATCACTGACTTTGGCAGAAACGCCTCCATCTCTTCGCCTCCGTCCGTCCTCGGCGACGCCGAAGACGCCGAGGAAGACAAGGAGGAGGAGCTCGGGGACGAGGAGCCTCCGGGCGCTTTGGGGAGGCTGTACATGTAGACGGCGCCGATGACAAGCCCCGCCCCCGCCGTGAAGAGCAGGTCCACGTGGAAGCCAAACAGGTGGATGGACGCCACGGTGGAGACGATGATGGAGAAGGAGGTGGCGAAGCCCTTCAGGATGTTGTCGGCGTACTTCACCACCACGGCGACCAGCAGCCCACCGAACGCCTGGTTGAAGATGACGCACCACACCATGCCCGTGTAGCCGAACAGGAAGCCGTGCTCGGCGACCGCAGCGCCGTCGTTCCACCACAGTCCCAGCATGCCGAGCGCCATGCCGAAGATCCCCAGCTGCACGTTTCTCATCCACACGGACGCCGAGCTGCCCTTCAGGATCTTCTCAAAGTAAACGCCTGCGAACCCCGACGACAGACAGCTGATCACCACGGCAACCAGACCCGCCGTGTAGTTCTGACCGGAGCTATCGGAGACTGACGCCTCCTTCTTCCCCTCCTGCTGCACCTGAGAGGAAATACAAGAAACATGTTAGCATTCCAATAGCATGTTAGCATGTCAATAGCATGTTAGCATTCCAATAACATGTTAGCATGTCAATAGCATGTTAGCATGTCAATAGCATGTTAGCATTCCAATAGCATGTTAGCATTCCAATAGCATGTTAGCATGTCAATAGCATGTTAGCATGTCAATAGCATGTTAGCATTCCAATAACATGTTAGCATGTCAATAGCATGTTAGCATGTCAATAGCATGTTAGCATTCCAATAGCATGTTAGCATGTCAATAGCATGTTAGCATGTCAATAGCATGTTAGCATTCCAATAACATGTTAGCATTCCAATAGCATGTTAGCATGTCAATAGCATGTTAGCATTCCAATAGCATGTTAGCATTCCAATGATTATATCGGTTAATCCCGCTCAGTTTGACGTACAGAGGAGCTCGACAGTGAGGATCACGGTGGATTTAATCATTAACCGTGATGTCAGAACCATCAAAGGTCGACTGACCACGAGCTACCTGAGCGTGAGACGATGGTAAATGTTAATCTGATATCAACCTCGTTTGAAGAGAAACATGGTTTAGTGTTGATATCGGAAAAAGAACTACAATACCCACAATCCTCAGCAGTGCCACAGCGACGTCTCTGATTGGTGGAGCTCGTGCTCAGTCTACCTGTGATGGTTATGACATCACGAATAATAACCGAATCTGGATTTTTACTTCCTCACTGTTGAGCCCTACTGGGGCTCACTGCAATCGCAATGGATTGTGGGATGTGTAGTTCCTTTTTGCCTTTTTCTTTGTTTTCCGGTTGTTGTTTTTTTTTACACTGAATCAAATGTTTCATAGTGACGAGTATTCAGGGAGCTGGTTGTCATGGTTACAGGATTAAAAACCTCGATATGAGGATTTTCTGAAACCTCTATGGAGGATTTGAACGGAGCAATTTACTGCCAGAGCCGCCTAAAAAGTGGGCGGTCCCTGTTGAGCTCAATAGTTATTCTGGTCGTGACCTCGCAGGGTGTTGGTACAGGTGAAGGACGTACCTGTACGATGGCGACTCCTCCAAACAGCAGCAGCAGAGAAACCCACTGAACTCTGGACAGAGACTTCCTCAACATCATGACGCTGAACAGAGCCGTGGTCAGGATCTTCAGCTGGTACGTCACCTGGAAGGTGGCGGCCGGCAGGTTGGAGATGGCGATGTACTGCAGGTTGTTCTGCAGCGTGTAAATGAGCGAAGGAACGGCGAGTTTCAGAGTGTCTTTATACTGAACCACGATGGAGTCGAAGAGTAAGAACGCCGTCTCTTTAAGGTTGACTGAGAGAGGGGGGGAGAGAGAGAGAGAGAGAGAGAGAGAGAGAGAGAGAGAGAGAGAGAGAGAGAGAGAGAGAACACAATGATTGTGTCATATTGAATAAGTATCGTTATTATTTGTCACCGTGGCGCCCGCTCTTACATCTCTTCTGCAGCAGGACGATGAGCAGACACGTCAGCACCTTCAGCACCTCCGCCATCACCACGGCCGACGTGGTGAAGAAGCGGTCGCCGGGCAACGTGCGGACGTATCGGATGCTGAGGATGAGCGATGCATTCTGGACCACGAGCACGGCCAGGCTGATGTACTTCAACCTCCTGTTCACTACACACACACACACACAAACACACACGCACACACACACACACACACGTCAAATCAAAAGGGTTCAATATCACAGCCTACTCTGTCCTCTCCAATAAAGGCTAAATTAAATCCTCTTCTCCATGTTCCTCTAACTCTAACATGTGTCTCTAGTCCGTCTACAAACCCCCCAATGATGAGAAAAGTCCATCCTCTCCGTCTTCTGCCTGCTCCACTTTTCAGAAAATGTGTGCTCAAACAGGCCGTTTGGAGATTTTCCCTTCATGACATCACAAAGGGCAGTAGCCCCTCCCCCAGGTGGGTGACACTCCCACAGCTAGGTGTTTGTTCTGCCCTCTGAGTCTGCCTTCTCACCGTAAACAATAGGACATGGAGCGAGAAAGACCGAGCACATCCAAGCCCTTCCAGAGAGGGGGCGTGGTCAGACACAGCTCATTTACATATTTAAAGGTACAGACACAGAAACAGCCTGTTCTGAGCAGGGCTGAAATAGAGGGGTTTATAGACATGATCAAATACAGGATCAGAGTGGATTTAGAACAAGAAACTTCACACACATGTTTTGAGGAGCTCTGAGACTTATTTACACTGAAGAAGAGGAGGAGGATATGAGACCTTTAAGTGAACTCTTTGGATGCAGAAAGTTGAATATTTCTTCTGTGAAGCTAAATGCTGAAAATGTCTCTTCTGTCTAAATTGCAAAAATGCAACAGATTTATGAAACTAAAAAAGCTTTTGTCCTTTTCGATGCCATTGATCAGAGATTTTAAAATCCATGACGCAAAGTTGCTAAAGTTCAACAGCCTTATTGGACGGATGTTTTATAAGCGCAGACTGTCTGTTTTTTTTTTTGTCATCACATTGGGAGAATTGTTTGCTGTGGCGATGAAAACATGATGTCATGTAGAGAAGTGTTTCCAAAATGAATTAAATCTCCAGTTTACAGACTTCAAAATAAAAAAACAAGTTACTGTAAACTCTCAAATACCTCCATTAAGTGTTTACAGCCTGCAGAAGTGTGTGAAACCTGTAAAAACAACACAGCCTGAATGTGGACAAACCTGAAGGAGTGAGTCATACCTGCTTAAATACAGGTGTGACCACCCTAAGAATAAGAATAATGGATGTGTGTGTGTGTGTGTGTGTGTGTGTGTGTGTGTTTTTCTGACCATCACCCTCCTCCTCCTCGTCCAAAACCTCCACGTCACCAGCTGCCAGCTCTCTGACAGCCTGATGATATTTATTCACATTAAGCTCCTTAATTA
Organism: Labrus bergylta; assembly: GCF_963930695.1. Lineage (NCBI taxonomy): Eukaryota > Metazoa > Chordata > Actinopteri > Labriformes > Labridae > Labrus > Labrus bergylta. The sequence continues at coordinate 538,433 of NC_089206.1, forward strand.
AACCTTGAATTGTAATGTTCAGTAGCGTGTTAGCATTAGCAGTGTAGGTTGAGTTTATACACACAAACACGTTGACTAACAGTGGAGGCTCAGAAGGCTGCAGAACAACTTCTTCAAAACTGTGAAGTTTGCAGCTGCTTCCTGCTAACAATTTAGATTATAATTAAGGTATCTATTTAACTTATTAAACCTATACAATTGTTTCCATCACAGTTTACTTTAGTTTATGATCATATGAGTTAACTAATATCAGAAAGAAACGCGCGTTAAGTCAGCTATGTTTGGTGACTTCAGCCGCTAGTGTTTAGAAATAGACGATCTTTGTGGTTTTATTTTGAAATTATCACAATAAATTATTTTAGATATTCGTTCAGCTCTGTCGTCAGCTCGGGCCGGGTGTTGTTAAGTCCTGTCCCTGTTAGTGGCTCTCACCACCCCGGACCCCCCGGACCCCCCCGGACCCCCCCGGACCCCCGTACCTTCGCTCTGGCTCCGGCTCGCTACCTTCTCCTCCGCCGCCTGGCTGAGGCTCCCCGCGGCCATGCTGCCGTCCGGACCGAGCCTTCACCCCGCTGCCTGCTCTGCTAACGCCCCGCTAGCCTTCCAGCTCAGCTAGCTCCGGCTCACAGTGAAGACCCGACCGGAACAGGTGCACCGAGCCCAGGTGTGTTCTTCAGGGTAGAGCGGAGGGTCCGTCAGGGTTGACGTTACACCAGAGCTGAGGTTAAGAGAACCGGCGGAGGTTCTCCAGGTTCTCCTGGGTGGAAACAATCCGCGAAGCTCCGAGCTGCCCAACTGTACCAACTAGTGCTGCAGAGATAGGACCAACTGACTGAGAAGAGGTCTCACTCTGAGGGAAAATATGGTTACTTCCGGGTTACTGTACCCAAATGCAGCAACATAAACAGAATACAGTAAAATACAAATGAATAAATAAGTAGATAGATGTTTTTCCTTATTAAATGATAACAACACTTATTTGGTATCCTTTATTATTTATTTATTATGTTTCTCTACTTGGTTTTGGTTGTTATTGTTTGCTCTGTGTTATTAAAAATGCCAAAAACAAAGTTATTATGATATACTACTTTTTATAAAAATATATATAAGTCCCATAGTTTGCTCTGTGTTATTAAAAATGCCAAAAACAAAGTTATTATGATATACTACTTTTTATAAAAATATATAGAAGTCCCATAAAATATTGAAAAATATCCATATAGTTTTCTTTTATTGATATAAAAATAGAAATATTGACACATTTTAATAAACCGAGCTGTAACACAATAACGCTCTGATTAAACATCAGAGTGACACCTCTGTCTCTCTCATTCTCCTCTCTGATCCTGCCAACAACAATCACTTCCTTGTTCTTCAGGATGAAAATGAGGGGATCCTATTGGCTGTTGGGTGAACACCTCACCTGTAAAATGTTCATAGTCAGCGCCACCTGCTGGTTAAAACAGGAACAACAGTTTCACGGAGTCTCAGATCAATTTTTTTAGTTGTTTTTATTTTGTTCAGTAATTTGTCAGGGCCTTTAACCTTTATTAGATAGGAAAGGGAGAGAGACAGGAAATGTTGGGAGGAGAGAGAGCGGGGGGACGAAGTGCAGCAGAGGGATGAGGTTGGAATTGAACCCACGGCCACTGTAAACTGGACTTTAGCCTCTCGTCCAATGACAGCTGGTCGGCTCATGTTCCATGTGATGATGGATGGATGTAAAATAATTGTCCCCCAGCGGCAGATATCAGAACAGAGAGACAACACAACGTGATGCAGTGAGAGAAACGTGTTTTATTAAACCGTCGGATCTTTTTTTCTCTTGATCCATAAATTCTTATTTAATGTAAATAAACAGAAACAAGTGACCCAACGAGCCACTTTGATGTCTGAACCAGCCAATAATACACAAGTATTTACAGTGACATCACGCCCGGACACCGGCAGGACGACGTCACCACCAACCACATTCTCCCATTTAGATCTGAATCAGATCCAGAGTGACACCAGAAACAAGGAGGGAAATCAAAAAACTGTGATCAAAACAATAAAACATTAAATTAAATTCAGGTCGTCATCGGTCGACTCTACGTAGAGATGAGTGTACCATCATTTTACATTTTTAATGTTTTCTCAACCAAACATTATGAGCAACAAGTGTCATCAGCACCTGATGGACACGCCCCCTCCTCTCTGCTGCCTGACTCCACCAGCCAATCAGATCATCGCCTGATGCCCTGCTCACACCACAGCTTTAGATGCTACAAGCTAAGCTACACAGCAGCCGGAGGCGTAAGTTTACCCTCAGTGTGGTCTTTACGTCCTGTCTCATGTTTTTAAAGTACGGCAGGGTCGAATACGATCGTTTTAAAGCTGCAGTACGATATCGCTGTATTGTCATATCACGATATCAGAACGATTAACTTTGAGATAAATCCTGTTTGAAACCATGGCAACAGAAACAGACGCCTTAAACACCCAATGTTTGGTCTCTTTGTTTCTCAGTGAAGAATACTTCCTGCACAGCGTCTGAATTCAGAAAGTGTGCAGGTGTTTGTCCGCCATTTTGTTTTGGATTCTTTCCTCTCCTGTCTCATGAAACAGACGCAGTTTGTTTTGATCACATTGATCAATAAAATAAAAGAGATGTTTCTTTTTTTTAAAACATGGTTTGGAAAAAATATCAAACATTTTGTGACAACATCAGTAAATAGTTCAATCTGATTGAACGATGCAGAATGAGGTCAGGTGAACGTCTGCACAAAAAGCAGGAAATAAACTGAAAGGATGCAAAATCATTCAAATGTAAAGGTCCAATCAGTGAGCTGTGTAGTGAGTGTTGCAGCGATGGAAGCGGTCAAGAGAAGTGGTTCAGATAGAAGTGATTGTACCCGACCTAAAAAGCCTCTGCATGTTTCTAATAAGCTCCACGAGCAGAAACGTGCTCAAACTAGGATCAATATTGGAGATGCTTTTGAAAAATGGAGAGAGGTTAGAACACAGAAAGGTTTACAGACCCATGCAGAGCTGGATCTCTATGGTGTTTAGAATTTAGACTGCAGTACCCATTTTAAACACTAGGGGGCAGAGTTACATACTGCTCCTTTAATGTAGATTATTTCTGTATTTTTGACACTAGAGGTTTTTGTTTTTTTTGCCAAAAATGTAAACTAGTGTTTGAAGAACAAAAACCAGAACGAGAGTTCTCTGATGGAGCTGGAAGGAAGAAAAAAAAAAGAAAAAAATATGAAACGACCTGCCGACATCCTCAGCAAAAATAAATACTCAATAAATACAGCAACAACACGTTGTCATGGCAACAAAGCTGCTTCTTCCACCAACAGAGATAAATAAAGAGAGAGAGCCGCCGACTGCAGCTCGACCACAAACTTAGGCAGAAATAAATTAGTTTTCTTAAGAGCAGAGGCCGTCAGAGGATCACAGCAGTGTTTTCACCTCGTTAAAGAATTCATCAGTGTACGTATGAGGACCTCAGTGAGGACCTCAGTGAGGACCTCAGCCTCTCCTCCCTCTGTGATGCGTCTCTGTGAAGCTTTAGGTAACGAGGTTCAAGCATGAAAACACTGCTGATCCTTTCTAAATCCAGTGTGAGGTTTTTGTGTCGCCGCCCTGCTGGCTGAGCAGAGCACTACACCATCCCAGTGTGGTGCACCAAAGAGTCCAGAGTCCTGTCTCAGACCGTCCACAGTTCTGTCACAGTGACTGAGTCCAGAGACCTGCGAGCTCAGGGTTGGTTTTATTCTGACCAGAGCCGTTCATGGTCAGGGTTGCGGCATCACAGGGACTGAGCCGGCAGAGAGCTGTGGTCCTCCTGCAGGTCTCCTCCCTCCTCCTCCTCTCCTCCCTCCATCCAGGGGTGAGTCAGGATCTCCTCCAGGGAGGGGCGCTCCTCCGGTCGGTAGGACAGACACCAGCGAATCAGAGACTGACATTCTGTCACAACAGAAGATTGTATCGTTTTAAATACATCAAACAAGCATCAAACGTTTCTGATGAGCCAATCAGAGTTCAGAGAGGCTAGAAGGAGCGGAGTCTCGACTCACCTTTAGAAACCCGTCTGGTGAAAATGGGCGTGGCCCCGACGATCTCTTGGTCTCGCTCGAACGGGATGTCGCCGCACACCATGTCGAAGAGCAGCACGCCCAGCGACCAGACGGTGAGAGAGACGGCCTCGTACGACTGCGACACGATCCACTCGGGAGGACTGTAGACCCGAGTCCCTGAGGACGCGAGAAGATGGCGGTTAGCGACTCGACTCTTTAATGTGTCACAAAGTTAAACGATTAAATCCTCCTATCGTAACATTTCTCTCTGTACCTTCGAACTCGTTGTACGGCGTCTCTTTGAGCGGCGCTCCCGACCCAAAGTCGATGATTTTGACCTCGAGCGACCTCGTGTCCACCACGATGTTCTCGTCCTTGATGTCTCTGTGCACAACACCGTGAGCGTGAACGACCTGCAGCGCCTCCACGATCTGACGGAAGAACCTGACGGACAAACAGGGAACGTTAAAACTTCGATATGTGAAAACAAAACGTTACTGAAAACAGAGTCAGAGGAACAGGAAGTAGTACCGGAGTGCGAGGCGTTCGGGCAGCGCTCCTCTCTCCGTGATGAAGTCGAACAGATCCTGACACTGAGGCGGTCGCTCCAGCACCAGCAGGAAGCCCCGCCCCTCCACCTCGAACCAGTCCAGCATGCGCACCACGCCGCTGTGACCCCCGACCTCGGACAGTCGCTGCAGCAGAGCGATCTCCATGGGAACGGGACCGACCACGCCCGGCTGAGGGGGAGATGAAAAATATGAGATCAATGTTTTGTCACACAAACAACCTGGAGCCATTTTTAATGTGATACCAAATTCTTGTTTTCCATATATATATATATTTTTTTAATTTGCATGAAATTATTTTTGTTTTCTCTCTCTCGGTGTTTTTTCCCTGACTCTGTCTCTGCAGGTGTTTTTTGTGGTGGTGAGGGGGGGGGGGGGGGGGGGGGGAGAGGGGGACTCCCTGGTAAAACCTGATGATTAAAACATGAGTTTGACACTGAGGGGGAAAACCTTCAGTGTCATTTTCCGAGCAGTGACATCACAGGTTTCCGTGGGAACCAGGGGCCAGCCCCCACCCACAGCTGTAGTACAGCTGTCCCTCCAGCAGGGGGCGGAGTTGACCTGAGGTTTCCTCTACAGGGAAACAAAACTACCTGTGCTGAACTTCTCTCTGCAGCGTCTGAAACATTAAACCTGATCCGACGATCACGACGACGTTTAACCTCCGAGAGACGACTTTCTTACATTTTATCGACTTTAGACTTAAGAGAAAAATGAAATAAAGAAATGTTTTTTTTACACACTCACCAGTCTCGCCCACTGCTGAACTCTGTCCCTGGTGATCTGTTTGATGGCAACCTGCATGGACAAAAAGGACACAAAGTTTAATTCACAGACGGAGCGACTGATGATCCAGAATTTAAACTCTGATACGCCTCTAGTAAGAATAAAACTTTATCGATTCCTGTTCTGATAACAGAGCAACAGAAGCACTTAGTGTTGGGGGGGGTTCTTGTTTTTAATCATCAAAATCTGCAGACAGACCAATGCATAATGTCTTAATTGCACAAAAACATATCCAGTGTGCACAAATCTTTCTGCAGGTTTCTGATTGGTTCGTCCTCTCCTTCTCACCTGTCTCATGAAACAGATGTTTTTTGGGTACTCTTGGATACCATTGATCATGACAATAACAGAGTTTTAGTCATATTTTAGAGGGAGTGAACACTGACTGCTTCACAGGAGACGTAAACAAAGAGGAAACACAGACATGAACACATGAAGAAGAAGAGATGAAATGTTTGATGTCTGACCTGAAGTCCATCAGAGAGTCTCTGTCCTGAAAACACCGAGCCGAACCCCCCGCTGCCGAGCAGAGAGCCACACTGATACTGAGAGCAGAACACTTCCTTCACTGAAACACAAACACACACACATCAGTCAGCTGCTGTTTGTCTTTGTTTACAACACAGCCGTCTCCAACAACAAACAAGCAACATACTGCTGCCTTCAACGCCTTCCACCGAGTAATGAGGAAATGTTTTGAATAAGAGACGGGAGCGTGCAGCGATGGATGATATCTGAACAGCCTGCTCGCTGCAAGAAGGAAATGTTTAATGATAACTTCCCTCCCGTCCCCGTGCTGTGTTATCAATGTGTCCGTGCTTGTTGTTAGACAAACACAGCAGGGAGTACGATTTCACTTTCAGCTCAAACTCCGGGGTCAAATTTCAGTTTAAATATTCAGACTAAATAATCTCTTGTTCACCCTGTTTGACCACGATGAAACAGAATCACATGAAGTTTTTAAAGGTGTTTCAAACGTTTCTCCTTCATGTTGTTTTTAAAATACGAGACGTTAAAGGAGTAGACACGAGAAATAAACAAAGATAAGACGAAGATCTAAAAATGGGCGAAATATGGAGAATAGAGCTCAAATACGATTTTGAGAATGAAGTCAAAGTGTAGGTCATAAATTAAAATACAATTTGAAATTTCTGAATTTCTAAATACATTTCGAGAATTCCTTTGAAATACTTGTTTTTGTCAAAATATCGTGAATAAAGCTAAAATACAATTTCAAGAATACATTAGAAATACCTGGGGAGAAAACTTCAAATGGAACAAATTAAGTCAAAGTGTCGACAACAATGTAGAAACATTTGGAAATAAAGTTGAATTGTCAGGAAAGAGTCGTAAAGTTGGGAAAAAAGCAAAATTGTATCTTTGAAATTTGATTTTCATTTCATATTGATATTTGACTTTTTTCTCAGAGTGCAAAATGACAAAATAAAACCTCCTCATTATTTATTTCTGCTGTGGCTCTCTTTGACTTCTGTAAAACACACAGCGTGACACAGTCCACGGTGACAAACACGCCGCGTTGTGACGTTAATACGGACGTTTAAAAATCGTTGTTTTTTTAATCAGGTTTTGTAATCAGGTATTAGCCTTTAAAACACACATACACAGTTAAAGTGTGATTAAGCCTGTCATGTTTTCAGGTTGATAATGCACTTCCGGTAGGTCTCCAGCTTTGTTTACATGTCATCACTTCAACACGTTCATTTGAATATTTCACTTCACTTTTATAATACTTTTTTATCTCACCGTTTTTCCCTCCAGCTTCCTCCTCCAGATGAATATCCACAGCTCGTTTGTCCAACATTTTCTGGAAGTTTTTTAGAGAGTCTGGGCTGAAACATCCATCTTGTTGTTAGTAGAATTCCTCTTGACTTTATTTTGTTTTAAACTTTATCCGACTAATCGTAACAGTTTCCCCGGTTTGTCCCGCTTTGCAACTTTTAAATACAATTCCAGTGAAGAAAATGCCTTCAGGAGTTAGTTTCGCCCTGTACTAAGTCTAAAGAGTTGAAAATAAACACCCAAACGGTTGATAAATTCTCCAAAAAGCTCCAGCTGACCGCCTTATCTGAGATCTGAACCTACGATGATGTTTTGTTCTGTATTTATAGCCTACTCCTGTAGCCACGCCCACACCGCCTCGCTGTCCAATCAGCGACGAACCTTGTGCTCAATGTTTTGAAGCGACGTCGCAGTTTAAAAAAAAACCTGATGAGGAATTCGTAGAATTCAAAGCAGCTCGAGCTGATGACGGGAAGAAGAGGGCGGTTTCCCCAAAACACACACACACACACACACACACACACACGCACGCACGCACGCACACACACACACACGCACACACACACACACAAGCGAAGACATTGAGCGCGAGGTGAACCGAAACAGAGCAACGGTTAACTCCGCATTCGCGCGCTTTCTCTTCCTCTCACACGCATGCGCGTACACAGAAGCGGGTTTTCTCGGTATCGAGAGCGAGCGGCCGCAGGTTTAAAATGTCCACTGTGCTTAATCAGTCGATGAGTCATGTTCCTGTCAAGATAAATATGTCAGCAGGAGAATTTACAAGAAAGTCCGAAAAAAAAGACAGCTAACCGCCCCAGGGTTAGAGAGCCAGAAACTTCTCGTGAATTCTTTAAGATTCGTTTACCTGCAACAAGTCGCCCACACGTGTGATGGTTTTATTATTATTATTATTTTTTTAGTTTTATATATATATATTTTTTAATATATATATATATATATTTTTTTTTAATATATATATATATATTTTTTTTAGATATATTTTTTAGTATCGAGTTTTTTTGTACATTCTTAATTTTTTTTTTTTTATTTAAATTGTACTGTGTTCACTTTTTGTTTGCAATCTCTTTGCTGCTGTAACAATGTAAATTTCCCCATTGTGGGATAAATAAAGGATTATCTTATCTTAAATTATTACAGCATCCTGACGAAAAATACCTGAAGGACTTTAATTCTTTATTTTCAACAAGAGTGGAAGAGCAAACAACAACCTTTTCAAAACTCTACGGAAGCCCAAATCGGACACACATCCATACATTTTATCATACTTGTTTTTAGGAATCAAAACAATGAACACAAAGGTAGAGAATAGAGATGTAAAATGTGAAGGCTTCCCATGATAATGAGTCCATTTTGGATGCATTCTCAAGATCTCGGCTTATTTATCTCGTTATTTGTGGATAACAATGATCTGTGAAGGCCCTGTAATGATTTATTATTTTTAAAGTTAATTAGTAGGTAAGCCCTTAGCGGACATACATTCACTTACTTTTTATTTTACTCCGTTCACCGTGATAACGAGATCATTTTGGTTGTTTTCTCGAGATCTTGACTTATCTCATCTAAGGTGAACAACACTTGTTTCCCAACTAATACATTGTAGATGTTTTCCTGGCATCAACATGTTTTTCTCACAATAACAAATACATTTTGTTTGTTTTCTTTATAACTCGACATATTTATCTGCTTGTCTTGAGTCAACAACGCTGGTTTTCTCATAACTAGTAAAATTTAGTATTTTTCTTGAAATCTCGACTAATGTACGTTGTTTCTTGAGATGACGCAGGTTTCCGCTTCATGACGAGTAAATGTTGGAAGGTTTCTTGAGATCTGGGTTTACTTGTCTCATTATCACCAGATAACTCCAGCAGTTACCCTGTGATAACAGGTACATTTTAGTTGTTTTCTTGAGATCTCAACTCATGTTTCATGTTCTCTCCAGATAACTCAGGTTTGTCCGTAATGAGTACATTTCAGTATAAATTAAATCTGGATTATTAATGTCATTATCTCGAGTAAACAATAAAATAATTTTGCTGTTTCTAGGACTCGCCTTTTTCCTCGTTATCTTAAGTAAACAAAATTTCTTCCCCTAGTATTTTTTTCCCTGAAATCTCAATCTCTTTATCTCAAAATTATACGGTTTGGTTTTCTTGATAATCTCAACTTTATTTTCGTATATTTTGCGATAACTCTGGTTTCCTGTGATAACGAGTCAATCTCAGTAGTTTTCTCAAGATCTCAAATTATTTGTCGTGATGTGGTGATGAGTTTATTTCCAGGGATCGCGAGAAAATGACTAAAACTAAAACTTGTCTCACGGGAAAGCAAGCGTCATTATCCTGACTTGATGAGATCAATCTAGAGAAAAAAAACAGAAATGTCCTCGTTAACATGTTAACACAGAATACATTGAAGTATGAGGACGCATGATGTCCTCTCAGAGCTCCTGTCAAGAACTAAGAAAACAAAGAAAGGAAGATTTTGTAATTAAAGAACTGATGGAGAGTAAAACAGAAAACAGAATGACACGAGAAGAGGAGGAGGGGTGGACACATTCAGAACTTCATCCAAAGGAAACTGGACTCAGTTGAAGATCTTAAAGACGTTTCTCCTCCTCCGTTTTCTTCTTCAGTCCAGGGAAGTGAAACGTCTTCAACCTAACCTTTGGATCAAGCTTTGACTTTTCCCATGACCCTGATGACTGACAGCCTGCACAGAAAAAAGGAGGAAGAAATAAACCGGGTCAAAGAGTGAAACCAGGAAGCAGAAGATAAAGACGGAGAGGGAAGAAAAGAGAAGGAAGTCAAGATGAGGCTGCAGAGTTTAAAAGACGAGTGTTCAGTGTTTGTGTGCAGATTTAAAAAAAACATCAAGACGACTTTTTCAGAAACATTTTCCTCTTTTTATTCCAAGAAAAAAAAAGATCTTTTCATCCCAAACAAGAAAATAAAATAAAACAAACTTATAATATTAATAATAACAACAATAATCAATCATTAAGAGGATAAGTATGACAATTCTCAAATTTTCTTTTTTTTTTTATTTGTCGTTTTTTTCTCACTATGATGATATTGGTCGTGGTCAATTAAACATGCAGCTAAATAAGTCCGATGATGATGATGATGATGGAGGTGATGTGGAGGGAGGAGAGGAGGAGGAAGACGAAAAAGGAGGAAGAGAAAAGAAGCAGGAGCGTGACGTCGCTGCTGGCTGGCGTTTGGTGAGAGTGACGGCCTCAGGAAGCGGTGAGGACGATGACCACATGATCTGGTTGTTAGCCTGTAACTAAGGTTGTCAACACTTTGATACAACGCGTTTTTAAAACAAAATAACCTTATTTTACTGATCCGGTAGTATCGAAAAAGTGCTGAAGCTTTAAAAAAAACTACAAAATGACTTCTTCATTTGACGGGTGGAACAGGGGAGGAAAGAACGCAACAAACATTGCAGGCGTATTCCTGCACCTCTAAATGACACAAACACGTTGGCAACGATTGGATACCCAAAGGGTGCCAATTTAGACCGTGTGAAAGATAGTTCCCAATAATGTGCATCTAGGACTTTTTGTTGCTGTAGACAAAACTGTTTTCTTTACAGCTGCAGTTCCTCCAGTGTCCACTAGAGTCTGTCTCCTTTTGGTGATTTAAAACAAGAATCCGGTGATGCAGTGATAGATGTCTGGGGCTTTTCTTTTTGTTGCCGTGGTAACAAAACAGGCATCGATATCATTTTGATTTGTTGTAGTATTTGTATCAAAGTTTAAAAATCTGTTAGCGTGACAACCCTGGTACCTTTAGCATTCAACTTTTTGATAAGCATGGGGCTACTATTCCTCAAAAAGAAAAAGAAGAAGGCGGCCAGCAGGAGCTACAAGAGGAGTTGGACTCATCAGAAAACCATAACGCTATCTCTAACTAAGCTAGCAGCAACGCATCTCGTTGGACCTGGAAACCGCGGTGAGCTAAGATGGTAATAACGTAAGACTTCAGGTGACGGCTCGCTCTCGTAGCATGAAGATCCCCGACATACACTTCACCATTTTTAAGTGCTGATTAGCCTTCCCTATTGAATCCTATGACATCATTAGCCACAGAGCTAACGGAACATACTTCAAAAGTCGAGGCTGCTCGACGTGGTGTCTGATGTCATAACTGACCTCGAATCAGCTTTAAGACTGAGCTCCTCTGAGCGGTGACCATGAGGGTGTCATGGAGAAGGAAAGGTGATGAGACGGGAGTAGAAAGGAGGGAAGGAAACGGGGAAGGATAAAGGAGAGGAAATGATGAAGAGCGGATGAGCTGAAAAACAAAAAACAAGTGTGCATTTCTTTGTTTGATGTTTGTTTTTTTCCCTGGTCGATCTCCTTCTGAGGGGCAGAGGTGAGGGTGAGGGTTCAGGGGGGGTTGGAGGGTGAGGCAGGAGAGGAGGTCAAGGTCATTGTTGTGTTTGTTTGTGTGTGCTTGTGTTTCGGCTGGTCATCAGCTGCTGTCGGGGGACGGCTCCCTCTCTCGATGCATGGAGGAGCTCTGGTGCTTCATGCTGTCCAGATACTCCTGCTGAGAGACGGCGAGCACCGAGGCCAGGATCTCATCGTCCTCCCAGTCTGTCAGACCTGAAACACACACACGTGCACAAACACACACGGTAACTAATCACAATCACTGATGACTTCGGCTCGCTTTCACGCCAGTCTGAACTCATGTCAAAGGGTTAGGGTTAACAGGGATCATTTTTAGCGACCTGAGGTTCCACCCCTCTTATGTTTAATTTCCCCATGCAAACATTTTGACATGTGGTGCTTTTATTTTGAAGGTAGAAAAACTGAGGTGTGGTGCTTTTATTTTGAAGGTGAACTAACTGACATGTACTTTTATTTTGAAGGTGCACAAACTGAGGTGTGGTGCTTTTGTTTTGAAGGTGGACAAACTGACATGTGGTGCTTTTGTTTTGAAGGTGGACAAACTGACATGTGGTTTTATTTTGAAGCTGGACAAACTGAGGTGTGATGCTTTTATTTTGAAGGTAGAAAAACTGAGGTGTGGTGCTTTTATTTTGAAGGTGAACTAACTGACATGTACTTTTGTTTTGAAGGTGGACAAACTGAGGTGTGATGCTTTTATTTTGAAGGTGCACAAACTGAGGTGTGGTGCTTTTATTTTGAAGGTGAACTAACTGACATGTACTTTTGTTTTGAAGGTGGACAAACTGACATGTGGTGCTTTTATTTTGAAGGTTAACTAACTGACATGTACTTTTATTTTGAAGCTGGACAAACTGAGGTGTGATGCTTTTATTTTGAAGGTGCACAAACTGAGGTGTGGTGCTTTTATTTTGAAGGTGCACAAACTGAGGTGTGGTGCTTTTATTTTGAAGGTGGACAAACTGACATGTGGTGCTTTTATTTTGAAGGTGGACAAACTGACATGTGGTGCTTTTGTTTTGAAGGTGGATAAACTGACGTGTGGTGCTTTTATTTTGAAGGTGGACAAACTGACATGTGGTGCGCTTTTGTTCTGAAGGTGGATAAACTTATGTGTGGTGCTTTTATTTTGAAGGTAGAACACTAGAAGACAAACATCTAAACCTGGAGAAAGACACAACTGTTATCCCCGACCTGTGAAGATGAGCCGGTCAGATGTGCCGACTCTTCACTTCCATGTTTTTTTAATAAATCAAAGCTGAAGTCTGCTCGGCGATACGCCAGATAACGTCCTGATAATGTCTCCTTCAGCGAGCAGTAATGTGGTGAGACAAGATAGACACTTCCTGCTGAGATGTTTCTGTTTGTACTCTGATATCAAAACGCTTTAGAGCGTCTTCAAAACACCTGATAATAAAAGTCCACTGTTAGAGACGGTTTGTGTTTCTCTGAACCGCTCTTCATGCTCTCAGACAATCCAACAAACACGCCGCGCCCGCCACGCTCGGCTGCTTCCTGCTCAGTATTGACTGTAAACATCAGAGGATGATTGACAGCTGCATGACCTCTGCAGCCCGAGCTGCAGCAGGGCGGCAGAGGGGTCGGCTGCAGCAGGGCAGCAGAGGGGCCGGCTGCAGCAGGGCGGCAGAGGCTGCAGAGGGGCCGGCTGCAGCAGGGCGGCCGGCTGCAGCAGGGCGGCAGAGGCTGCAGAGGGGTCGGCTGCAGCAGGGCGGCAGAGGGGCCGGCTGCAGCAGGGCGGCCGGCTGCAGCAGGGCGGCAGAGGCTGCAGAGGGGTCGGCTGCAGCAGGGCGGCAGAGGCTGAATGTGGCTTTCGGTCTACAAAGTGAATTTTCTGTCTCGCTCTTTTAGGCCGCCGTAAAACGAGCAGTTTATTAACACGAGGTATCTTACCAAAGGCTGTGGGCGACATCTCCTGCATGATGGCTCTGTACTCCAAATGATGGCGACTCTGATTACTGGGACCTACACACCACACACACACAGACACACACACACCACACACACACAGACACACACACACACACAGTTAGCAACAATCAAAACGAACCCTGCACCTTCATGCACGTTTGTGCAGAAGTGAGAGCGTCTTATTTCTCTTCATCACCGCTTTGATGTCTTTTGACTGTGTGTGTGTGTGTGTGTGTGTGCGTGTGTCTGTGTTTGTGTGCGTGTGTGTCTGTCTGTCTGTGCATGTGTGTGTGTGTGTGTGTCTGTGTGTCTGTGTGTGTGTGTCTGTCTGTCTGTGCATGTGTGTGTGTCTGTGTCTGTGTGTGTGTGTTTGTGTGTGTGCATGCGTGTGTGTGTGCGTGTGCATGCGTGCGTGTGTTTGTGTGTGTGTGTGTGTGTGTGTGTGTGTGTGTGTGTGTCTGTGTGTGTGTGTTACCTGGCGCGCAGGGGGAGGGGGGCTTGCTCAGGATGAGGGCGGCTCCTGCGGGGGAGGGGGGCTTGTTGCTGCTGTTGGACGACGGGGCGGTAGTGAGGTCCGAGTGGGAGGGGTCTGAGTCTCGTTGCCGTGGCGACCGGGCGCTCCAGTCGTCCAGTCCGCTGGAAGCCGCTGCCGTCGCCGAGCTGCACGTGGCGCTGGCCTTACGCGGCTGAGGAAGAAAACACACATGTTTACGTTCAGGTGGTAAAAGACTTCCTGCTGACCTCTGACCTCTGACCTCTGACCCTCCTCCCCCCCCCTTACCTGTCGGGCCTGCTTCTCCTGGTCCTGCAGCCACTGCAGGTACGACTCCCGGGCCACCTGCTCCTCGATGGCCTCGTTGGTGGCCTCCCAGTCCGTCGCTCTCTTCTTGTCCTCCAACATCTGCTGCTCGATCCACGACTCCTCCGACGTCTTGATGGCCGACTTCATCAGAGAC
>NC_089206.1:560483-575961 GCF_963930695.1 Labrus bergylta
AGAGGTGACCATGGGGAGCAACTTAAGGTTCAGTGTTTTGTTCACTTGGACACAAGGACAGGAAGAGCTGGGGAATCAAACCACAGACTACCCTGCGGTTAGTGGACGAGCCGCTAGATAACGTAACCGCTAAACGAGCTAAAACAATACAACGTTTAACCCGTCAGAATGAGGTTTGACTTGTTTACAACACACAGACGGCGCCGTCTTATTGGCTGACACAGTCACAGTGAAAAGAATGCGGCAGAGGTCAGAGGTCAGTGACCTTCCCTCCGGTTAACTCCTCCTGACTGACTCTGACAGTGAATGAGATGTTTGAGGTCATGTGACCCAGTGACAGGTTGTAGATCACATGACTGGAAGAGAGCAGAGAGGTCACTGAGTCACGGAGCAGAGCGACCATATGACCATTACCCGTTAGACTGGAAACCAGCAATGAGCCAGTTACAACACCTTCCTCATTCCTTCATTCATCTGTTCTCTCGTCCTCTGTCACATCATTTTATATTTCCTCTTCAGTTTGGTTCTTCCTCCCTTCGATCTCTCCTTCGTCCTTTTGTTTGTACGCTTCTTCCTTTCCTTTCTTCCTTCTTTTGTTCCCTTTCTCCTTCGTCAGTTTGTGACTTCCTTCCTACATTAATTCCATCCTTCCCTTATTTTCTTCTTTAGCCCTTTTCAAAGCCGTAACAAAGCTCCGCCCACATTTCACCTTTTTATTTACACACTGTGTTACGAGCTAGCACCGGCTACAAATATACATACAACAAAACTAGCCCTAACCTGAAGTGTGACAGAGGACGGAAAGGACTGATTCTCACACAGGGAACACATAAGGCTAGATCAGCTCACCTATACGCAGGTCTGCCGGGGCACCGGAGGCCTGAACGCACCGGACGGCTTTTAGAGCGACGAGCCCGAGCTTCGTCTATGAGTTCAGTTTAGTTTGTTGTAGCTGGATCACATAAGAGACGGCTGGTTTCTAAAACAAGTTGATGGGAGTGGGTCATCTGTTCGGTCCGACAGCTTCCAAGTTGGCGTCCATACGGGTCCTCCATCAGCTGCCACTTCACCTGTCGTATTACGTCATTTAAAGCGACAGAGCACCGCTCTGAGCGCACCTCAGGAATGGTGCGTTCAAGACTATCGGACAAACCAGTAAACACAGCTTAAACCCATTCTCTATTCTCCCCATGAAAACCAGTCCATTAACAAACAGACAGATAAGGATGAAGAAGAAGAACCTTACTGATTCCTAACAACTGCAACAGCAACCGTGCAACATTATGGCGTTACGGCGTTGAAGAAGGGCGAGAGGCATGGCCGTTTTCACACATGCACTCCTGAACATTTCTAGAGAATTTCAGGACGACTGCCACTGAATTCCTCCTGATCTGGTTGTTGGTTTGACCTGATAACTGCTCTCATATCTGGCAAACCGAGGGGCGTCCAAAACGGGCGTGTGGGGGGTCTTAAAAGCGCCTACCTTCTCTGGTCCAAACAAATCCAGAGCATTCAGGAGCAGAATCTAAAGTTAGAAGGAGGACATACTGGCTGCTGCATTTGTTTTGGTTGCCGTGGTAACATAAACAGATATCCATATCATTTTATTTTTACTAGAAACGTTTCCAAGTTTTAAATTCTGAAGTTGTCAGTTTTTTTCAAACTGTTGATTTGTGCATATTAAAGTATCAGGAGTCCCGACACGCCAGACAGGATGTTTGTACCGAGACGAAAAACACCTTCAGAGATGATTGACAAGGTTACCGTGACAACCCCGTCATATACACATCAGACTGAGTGAAACCAGTTCAACTGGAGCAGCGACGGCGTCACATCGACACGGGCTGCTCTCGTGTCATCCTCATGCGCTGCATTCAGGGACGCTCGGACATCTGACATTTCCTCCGTCAGCTGATGATGATTTCATACACAGCAGAAGAGGAAAATAATCAGACGGATGATTCACGTGGGCTGAAAGATGAAAGGACTCTTGACACAGCGTGACCAGCAGCAGTGCATGCTGGGAGGTTATGAGCACGCAGGGAGCATGCGGGAAACACATCTCTGACCAACCAATCAGAAGTTGCTCAACAGGTTTGAATCATGACACAAAGTTTTCCTCATGTTTGGAAGCAAACAGCTGACAGCACGTGATGTTGAGTAACAGATCGTCTGCTCTGAGCGTCCAGATTCATTCCATCCAACATTTTATTTACAAAACGTTTAAAAAGCTGGAACACGGTTTGACATAAAACTCAAAACTATCAAATCATCAGAAGAGCTGCTGCTTCTTTTCCTTTAGATTTACTTCTGAAAAGACTCATCATACTGTCCTGAGAGGTCTTTAAGTTCCTTCTTTGTCAAAAACAAACAAAGACTCTTTATTTTCTGACATGAATGAGGAAGTTTAAAGGTCACATATTAAACTAAATCCACTTCTCCATGTTCCTCTAACTCTAACATGTGTCTCTAGTCCGTCTTCAAACCCCAATGATGAGAAAAGTCCATCCTCTCCGTCTTCTGCCTGCTCCACTTTTCAGAAAATGTGTGCTCAAACAGGCCGTTTGGAGATTTTCCCTTCATGACATCACAAAGGGCAGTAGCCCCTCCCCCAGGTGGGTGACACTCCCACAGCTAGGTGTTTGTTAAGAGGCTTAAGAGTCAGTGAGGGGGCTTCAAACTGTTCTCCACAAGCCAGTGGATGACATCACAAAAGCAACCCACAGATGAGGTCACTGAAGGTCGCCTTCATCAGTCACAAAGTCAAAGGAAAATTCTAAAAATGCAAAGAAAGCTCTTCAGGCATGAGGTGAACTCTGCTCACGCTCGGGTTGTTTGTTTCATATTTAAATACTTTCTGACTTAGTGTTTCTAACAACAATGTTGGTATGCAGAGTGGATCAGCTGACTGTGCGTGTGTGTGCGTGTGTGTGTGTGTGTGCGTGTGTGTAAAATCAGTCTGTTGTTGTTCTTCAGGAATCAGCTGAGAGATGAAAACAAGCAGCCAGCAGCGTCACACGCCCTGAACATCACTCGGACTCATTAACATACTGAGACAGCAGCAGCAGAGCAGACGGAGCGAGGAGCTGACAGCGCCCCCCACAGGCTGCGCTGGTCATCACACACACACATCATCACACACACACAGCACTAAAGAGCAGCATGTCATGTTTCTCTAGAAAGGATTTTATAGATAAACAAACAGGAGCAGAATGTTAAATTGTCGGTGTGATGTCTCACTCTGGATAAAAACTCAACTAAAGAACTCTTTTGAGGTCATTTACCCGAGTATTTCCTGCAGCTTCATACGTTAGCTTCATTATTTGATTATTACTGGTGCAGTAATGTGTTACATCCCTTTAAAGGTTACATATTATTTAAATCCACTTCACCCTGTTTCTGTAGTCCGTCTACAAACCCCCCAATGATGAGAAAAGTCCATCCTCTCCGTCTTCTGCCTGCTCGTCTTTTCAGAAAATGTGTGCTCAAACAGGCCGTTTGGAGATTTTCCCTTCATGACATCACAAAGGGCAGTAGCCCCTCCCCCAGGTGGGTGACACTCCCACAGCTAGGTGTTTGTTCTGCCCTCTGAGTCTGCCTTCTCACCGTAAACAATAGGACATGGAGAGAGAAAGCACAGAGTACACCCAAGACCTTCCAGAGAGGGGGCGTGGTCAGACACAGCTCATTTACATATTTAAAGGTAAAAATGTTTTTATGGAGATCGTCTCATGACCCTCAGGCTGCAAAACCTGATCAGAAATGACACCGTTTCCACAGAACACAGACACACACAGACACACAGACACATGTTTGATGTGTCAAACCTGTTTGCCACCACACTGTCCAATTTCTGTTTCAGTTAGGCAGGTGTGAGAGTGTGTGTTTGTCTGCGTGTATCTGTGTGTCTGGGTGAGAGTGTTTGAGTGTTTTCTGTGTGTGTGTGATTTCTGTGAAATGTCAAACAAAGCAAAGACAGAAACTCCCTGAAAACAGAAGTGAGACGGTTTGGACTTAAACCGAGACACACTGACATTTTAACTTCACTGTATCACAGAAACTCTGACGGACGAGATGACGATGTGTGGAGGTCAAACCTGCACCAGACGCTCGTCAACATTTCACAAACTGTGAGACTTTCAGAAACCAAACGTTTCAAAACGACACAATCTGACATTTCAACGATCGACTGAACGTCTCAAAAAGTCCAGAAACTTTACAAAACATTTCATACGACAGGTGTGTAGCAGAGGAAAGACACGCCGCCTAAATTACACGGAACTTTCAGAGGAACGTTTAAGCTGACAAAAAACCACACGCATGCAGGTCAGCTCCCAAAGCATGCTGGGTAAATGTGCGTTTAAATGAGGCCTCTAAACTGGGACAGAAGTGAAGGTGTGGGATCAGGTCAACAGACTGAAACCTGGGAACAATCAGTTTATAATCTAACCACAGGAAGACAGGTGTGAGGTTACAGGAACCACACACACACACACACACACACACACAGTCTGTATCAGAGCGCCCTCTGCTGTCTGTGCAGACTCACAGCAGCACAACAGGACTTTTTAGGGTAAAATACGGGTTCCAATCCGACACGTGACTCATTTCCTGCACGTTGTTCCCCACTCTCTCTGATTTCTGACTCTATCCACTGAATTTGAGCACTTTAATGGACACTTTAGAAATATTATCTTTAACCGCCCAATACCTGACTGTAACACTGTAGTCATTTCAAGCTTTTAAATTATTTGAGTGTATATATTTTATTGTTCTTATTGCTCTTTTATTGATTTTATTTTCTGTTGTAGCTTTATCTTGTCTCTCGTTGTTTATCATTTATGTATGTTTTCTCAGCATTATTGTAAATGAGGGTTGCACCTCAATGATCTCTCCGAGAACTTAAATAAAGGTTGATGATGATGATGACTGTCCTGTCTCTAAGTAAAGTCACAAAAAGCCCCAAAACACACCTTAAAAACCCAATATGAATACCTGTACTGACGCCATCCTGTGCACCAATTGTAAACTTTCTTGTTTTTAATTATCAACCTGCAGCGCTAGAAGCCTTCAGAAAATGTCCCTAAAGACGTACAGCTCATTTTAAACACTTTTAAAACAAAGTCACAAGATGCAAAACAGGTAAGATTTCAGCACATACAGGCAAAACCTTCAATCTCAGGTATCAGTGATAATCTAGCTGATTTGTGTGGTGTCTGTTTCTGCACAGACTCTGTGCTCTGTCTGTATTTTCAAGGCCCTGACACACCAAGGAGACCGGCGGTTCTATTTGGACCGTTGGTGAGTGGTCATCACCCTAGTTTTTTGCGGTGTGTCCGGCTCCGTCGCCCCCTGTTTGCCTTTTTCTCCTCATGTTGCTGTTCAGGACTTTTCTGTGTGTCGGTCATTGAACACAAGGGGGACTCACATCTCCACTCTGTTACCACCACTCCCCCCATCGTCCCTCTCCGCCTTCGTCCCCCAATCACCTCCCGTCCTGATTGGTCAGCTGTCAGAAAGGCGCTTGATGTCAACCAGCGCTTTTCTGAAAAGTTGAAATAATTCAACTGAAAAAGGCGTCGGGTGCAGCGCTTTTTGAAAAAGCATCATACTTTTCCTTTTTCCATAGGGTCATATGTAAAAAAGGCGCAGGCAGTTGAAAAAAAAAGTCAAGTGTGAACACGGCCTTAGTGTTTTTTCCGGGCAAAAAAGGTGTGTGTCATTTTATTTGTAAACAACAGGGTACCCCGTGCACAGCCTAAACATTCTCTGTTATGCACTGTTGCAGGAACATACCATGACAAATAAATCTTTTAGAAAAATAACTTTTAGAAAGAACTGAGAGTGAAACAGCAGCACAAAGGAGAAGATGAACAGCGATACCTGCTGGTGACCGGAGGAACTGCATAGACACACCTGAGGAGAGAACGAGGCGTGTGTGTGTGTATAACTCACCCACGGCTCTGAACAAACAGGCTCCGTCCTCCTTCATCTTCTTGATGACGAAGCCTTTCTTTTCTGTCAGAGCTTTTTCAAACCAGTGCTCCTGCTGAACACACACACACACACGCACGCACACGCACACACACGCACACACACACACAAAGAGACAAGACATACGCACACACATCAGTCTGTGTATACAGCACACAGGTAAAGAGTAACAGCACTGCTGAGCTAAAAGAACTGCATTACCCAGAATTCATTTCTTTCCAGGCGCTGACATTTTTCAGGTTTACAAAAGGAACACTGATTTTCTTTTAGAGACCAAACTGTTAATTTAACCTTAAGGGTTCTTCTCTTAAATAAGAGAAGGTAGGCGGTTTTAAGGACCCCCACACGGCCGTTTTGGACGCCCCTCGGTTTGTCAGATATGAGAGCAGTTATCAGGTCAACAGGTGTTGCAGCGATGGAAGCGGTCAAGAGAAGTGGTTCAGATAGAAGTGATTGTACCCGACCTAAAAAGCCTCTGCATGTTTCTAATAAGCTCCACGAGCAGAAACGTGCTCAAACTAGGATCAATATTGGAGATGCTTTTGAAAAATGGAGAGAGGTTAGAACACAGAAAGGTTTACAGACCCATGCAGAGCTGGATAAACACTGAAGCTTCAGAGTCCACCACATGGTGACCTGAGTGAGCATCCACTCTAGAGAGGAGGGGGGCAGCTCTCTATGATGTTTAGAATTTAGACTGCAGTACCCATTTTAAACACTAGGGGTCAGAGTTACATACTGCTCCTTTAATCATGGAACAGAACACTTCACCTTTTATGTTGTATTGATTTTTATAATGAACAACTTACATTTTAATGTGAGATTAGACCTTTCTTCATTTACACATTAACATGTATTAGAATCAAAGTGTTGAGCCGGTCTGCACGGTCGGTATGTGTACGAGGTACAAAAGTTAAACCTGCCATCAGCGTCACGGTCTACTTCACATTTTGTGGTTTTGAAACTTAAATCAACAGAGTGAATCTTCATAATTTGGCTCCGCCTCTTTTGTTTTGGTGCCATTTCAGAGCGTTAATATGAAACTAGAGAAAAAACACCGCTGTGTCCTCAAACCCTTCATGATTTTTCAACACTAGTGACAATGAGGAGAACATGCAGACTCCTGAAGGAACGGGGATTCAAACCAGGAACCTCCTCCCAGAGAGACTCCTGAAGGACGGGGATTCAAACCAGGAACCTCCTCACAGAGAGACTCCTGAAGGACGGGGATTCAAACCAGGAACCTCCTCACAGAGAGACTCCTGAAGGACGGGGATTCAAACCAGGAACCTCCTCACAGAGAGACTCCTGAAGGACGGGGATTCAAACCAGGAACCTCCTCACAGAGAGACTCCTGAAGGACGGGGATTCAAACCAGGAACCTCCTCACAGAGAGAGTCCTGAAGGACAGGGATTCAAACCAGGAACCTCCTCACAGAGAGACTCCTGAAGGACGGGGATTCAAACCAGGAACCTCCTCACAGAGAGACTCCTGAAGGACGGGGATTCAAACCAGGAACCTCCTCACAGAGAGACTCCTGAAGGACGGGGATTCAAACCAGGAACCTCCTCACAGAGAGACTCCTGAAGGACGGGGATTCAAACCAGGAACCTCCTCACAGAGAGACTCCTGAAGGACGGGGATTCAAACCAGGAACCTCCTCACAGAGAGAGTCCTGAAGGACAGGGATTCAAACCAGGAACCTCCTCGCAGAGAGACTCCTTAAGGACGGGGATTCAAACCAGGAACCTCCTCACAGAGAGACTCCCGTCAGGCGGGGATTCAAACCAGGAACCTCCTCACTGTGAGGGGACAGCGCTAACCACTGCAGCACGGTGCAGCCTAGTTTAATAAAATACCGATAGTCACTGGATATGATATTATCGGCTGGCTGATTAATCGATCAGGCTCTAATGTTGACATTGGTAAAGTAAATGATTTTTCCATCTCTCTAACGCTGTAACTTCAGCTTTAAAGGACTTAAGACGTTACAGCTCTATAAACCAGCACAGCACTCTTTAGTGATTATCTAGCAGGGGTCTCTCCCTCTCTCAGTAGCCGACTTCTGTACACAGTTAAATAATCATTATAGTGTAAATGTTTATAATCTTATAGTTTTGTAGTCGTTCCCAGCGTTGCTGTGAACCAGTTTAGTAAGAAAATAATTGAAGGCTTCTCTCTTATTAGCGCCTATCCCCAAATGTTAACAGCATCACCTCCATGTGACTCACATGAGAAATGTTTACCATCATCAACTTCCCACACACTGTCCATCCATCAGTTATCTATACCCGCTTTTCCCGTGGGGGGTCGTGGGGGGGGGGGGGGGGGGGGGGTTGGAGTCGACCCCAGCTGTCATTAGGTGAGAGGCGGGGTTTCACCTTGGACTGTTCACCAGCCAATCACAGAGCTGACATATAGAGACAGACAACCAGACACACTCACATTTACACCTACAGACAATTTAGCAGTTAACCTAACGAGCATGTCTTTGGACTGTGGGAGGAAGACGGAGAACCAGGAGAGAACCCACACATGAACGAGGAGAACATGCAGACTCCTCACAGAGAGACTCCTGAAGGACGGGGATTCAAACCAGGAACCTCCTCACAGAGAGACTCCTGAAGGACGGGGATTCAAACCAGGAACCTCCTCACAGAGAGACTCCCGTCAGACGGGGATTCAAACCAGGAACCTCCTCACAGAGAGACTCCCGTCAGACGGGGATTCAAACCAGGAACCTCCTCACAGAGAGACTCCCGTCAGACGGGGATTCAAACCAGGAACCTCCTCACAGAGAGACTCCTGAAGGACGGGGATTCAAACCAGGAACCTCCACACAGAGAGACTCCTGAAGGACGGGGATTCAAACCAGGAACCTCCTCACAGAGAGACTCCCGTTAGACGGGGATTCAAACCAGGAACCTCCACACAGAGAGACTCCTGAAGGACGGGGATTCAAACCAGGAACCTCCTCACAGAGAGACTCCCGAAGGACGGGGATTCAAACCAGGAACCTCCTCACAGAGAGACTCCTGAAGGACGGGGATTCAAACCAGGAACCTCCTCACAGAGAGAGACTCCTGAAGGACGAGGATTCAAACCAGGAACCTCCTCACAGAGAGACTCCTGAAGGACGAGGATTCAAACCAGGAACCTCCTCACTGTGAGGGGACAGAGCTAACCACTGCACCGCGATGCAGCCACCATATATTTCTTATATTATTGAAATACTGAGAATATGTCTGTTTTTAACTTCTTGCTGAGTCTCTTCCTCTTTTTTTTTTTAAACTGTTGTAACAACCAACTTTCCCCCAACGTGGGATTAATAAAGTTTATCTTGTCTTTATTAAAGGAAGGATTCATTCATAGACTGATGTAAATAAAAAGCCAGGGTTTTTAATTTAAGTTTTATGGTCATTTAAAAGTTTGTATTGTTCATTAATGTATTTAAGTTTCTAATATGTGTATTTTCTGTTTTTTTTTATTCATATCTGATCTTTAAAGGCTTTCCTTTATCATCTGTTTGTTTATCTTTTTATTTATCTACTTATAAACGTTTATTTATTTTTAGTTTAAAACATTGAATCTCAAATCTTGAATGAAACGGAGCAAAAAAAAAAACAAGAATTAAGTTTGATTGACAAAAAGCACAATTGACAGTAATTATCGTGTTAAAGTACCTTAAAGCTGTTTATATCACCTGTGTGTACACAGCAGTGTTAGCATTGTGCTTTGCTAGCTCCCTGCTAATGCTACATCAGCTAGCGTTAGCTTCCCATCAGCTCCACTGTGTTGTTAGCTTATTGCTAATGTTATTATAGCTAGCGTTAGCTTCGTACCTGCTCCACGGTGGCAGGGTCCACGGACTGCAGCCGGGCCGCGTTCTCGTACTCATCTTCGCTGTTGTTCCCGGCTCCTTCCTCAGTTTCCTGGCTGGACCCCACTCCACCCGGTCCGGTTACCCCGGGCTGGCCTCCACCGGCCAGAGCTGCCACCACCCCGCCGGAGCAGGTGCCTGCCTGTCGCCGCCTCTTGCTCAGCCCGGGCCCGGAGCAGCAGCTGCCGATAGCTCCGCCGCAACCGACGACGCCCGCCGACACGACGAGTTCCCCGCGGGACCCGGACACCATGCCGCCGCTGCTGTCCCGACTGTCAACGGGACCCACCGGAGACACAGAGCCGACCGGCGGCGGAGAGGCCTGCTGCGGCCGGGAGCTCGCCTCGATGCTCCGCCGGTCGTCCCTCGCTGAGGGCGGAGCGGGCTGGTAGGACCAGGGCGGAGGTGAAGCCCTCGGCCGGGCGCCCGTCCGCCCCGGGTGAGGGTGAGGGTGAGGGTCGGAGCTGCTGCGACGGTCACTGTCATCGGTGTGATCCGAGACACCGACCCCAGAGCTCGGTTTCTTCTTCGGGAGAATTGTCATGGTGGCTGTGTGTGAGTGTGAATGTGGTGTGTGTGTGTGTGTGTGTGTGTGTGTGAGGGAGGCAGGGAGGGGGTCAGAGGGTGACGAGTCCTCCCTTTCTGGATCAAACTGTTCGGTGTGTTCGCCCTCCGGCCCGGCCGCTCGGTTACTCAAACCGAGCAGAGGTTCCTTACGAACCGAAAACACCGAAATCAAACCCGCCTCGGCTCCTTTTCGACGGTTCAGTTGAACAAAAACAAGAAGCGTCTCCCTCTTCCCGTTCAGCCGTCCAGTCCACAAAACATCAACACAATCTGACGGAGGGCTGTGACGTCACTTCCCTGTTGCGACGGCAGGCTTTACGTCAGGCCGTTTATCGACCATCATTTTTTATTATTTGACTGATTAAACATGATCATATATGAGGATCATCTCTGTCCTTTAGTTTCTTCTACTTTATTAATTTACATTCATTAAACTGTTGTGCTTTAGATTAACTTACAACTCCACTGACGATGCAAAAAGCACAAAATAACTTAGTGTGCCTCAGTATTCAGGTTGTTTTGAAATCAGAGAGAGTCGGTATGACCTGAGGGGAGCAAAACAGAGATGTGTGTCTGTCAGAGGGGAAAACGTGTAGAACTACGGAAGAGGATTAGGACCAAACAGGAGGACGATTTATTCCCCCATTCTGCACTTTGAGAGTCTTGTTGTGAAGACCTCGGTGGTGGAGCGCCAGGGAAACATTCGTGGCTGTAGGGATGAGAAACCTTATTTTGAAATGTATTTACCAGCTCCATAACTCATTATAACTAAATCATCCTTGAAGAGCATCAAGTGCAGCACTGCATGCGATCAGTCCAGGATAAGGAAACACTGGTGCAGGTTTATCCTCTGAGGGAACTGTTTTTATTTATTGAGTGATTTTATAACAACCGGTTGCGTGTTTTTATTCTGTGCTTTGTATTTCATGTCTTTTGTAGTTTCCTATCTGGATCCGTGATAAAGTTTGATTGATTTGAGAAAAAAAGTCGAAATATCAGGAATTATTATCAAATCAGTGTCAGATTTGGCATCAAAAAGTATTTACACCTAAAATAAATACATCTAGGCTATTTCATCAGACAGGTGTGTACAACAGAAATGAATCCATCAGACATATATATATATATATATATATATATATATATATATATATATATATATATATATATATATTGGGGCTGTCAAATGATTAACATTTTTCGTGGTTAAGCACATTTCTGATCACGTGTTTGAAATTTAATTATTTAGCATTTTAAAATAAAAATAGTTAGGCTTTTATTTTTGAAATTTTGTAATTAAGCTGAGAGTACTTTACTTGCTGTGTGCTTTTATTTTGAAATAAAGTAAGGCCCTTCTGGTCGATGGAAAGTTAGGACAGTTACGATGCATTCATGTGTTGTCGGTCACATCGTAAAGACGACTTTCAGAGTTGTAGTTGTTGGATTTAAACTCCAGCCTCAATCATGCAGACGCCTAACAAGACAGGTCCGATTTATTGTGCTTATAAAGTAAAACAGAAAAGTTAATCTAATATTCAACAATTAATTTAGCAGACGCTTTGGTCCAAAGTGAATCAGGGAGTGAGTGTTCAAATCATCGTCATCGTTTTTGTAAACACCATATTATTTTGGATGTGATAATGCTGAGTCGGAATTGACCATATAAGGATGAAGAGGTGGAGCAGAAGCGGAGGGCGGGGCCAGAAAACACATAAAGTTATGCTGCATTTATGGAGTGTTGGAAAAACAAGTTTCCAATTCGGAAAATGTCTGCTCAAGTCGGGACATCAACTGGGAAACCCGGGAAGAAGGGGCCTTAGGCAGAAGTTATTTGGGGGCCCCTTTTCAACCGCCATTATGTCTGTCAGTCTGCTGTTAGATGGGGCCCCCTTAGGGAGGTTTCCTACTGTTATTACAAAATTTGCACGTTTTCAGCCACTGCTGCGGTTTAATGTTTGTCAGCACTCAGGGGGCCCGACCAAGTGCATGCCTTGCCTGTTGACAGTCAGCACCTTCACCCGAGAGTTGACAAACCTTTAACCACAGCAGCGGCTCAATATGTGCATAGTGTGCAATGACGGTTGTGAACCTCCCTAAGGGGGCCCCATCTGACAGCAGTCACTCATAGCATAGTAAATGACTGAATGTTGCTCGTCCAACCCTAAATATGGAGGAGAGATACTCGATTTACACAACTGACCTGAGAAACTTCTCCAAGATCAGATCAATCTCGTCGTTTAAGGACGCTGAGGTCCTCATCCATGCCTTTGTGTCATCTAGGCTGGATTACTGTAATGTCCTTCTGTCGGGTCTGCCAAAGAAAAGTCTGTGAAGTCTGCAGATGGTTCAGAATTCTGCAGCTCGTGTTCTGACTGGAGCCTGCAGATATGAACACCCCGGTGTTGGCCTCTCTTCATTGGCTCCCTGTTCATGTCAGAGCAGACTTTAAGGTGCTGCTGCTAACTTTTAAAATATTAAATGGCAGCGCAGCATTGTATCTTACCGACCTGGGGAACCCCTATGTGCCTGCCCGAGCCCTGCGTTCTCAGGGGACGGGGTCTTCTGAGTGTCCCAAAGGTCAGAAAGAAGACAGTTGGTGAGCGGACACTTTGGAACAGCTTACCTCTGGACATCAGGCCGGCTTGTTCTGTTGAGGTTTTTTAAAGCAAAGTTAAAGATCATCTGTTTACTGTTAGTATGAGTCATGATTTCTCTGTATGTTTTTCCTGTATTTTAACTGCATTGCTTTGTACAGCACTTTGATTTAAAGCACTTTATAAATACATTTATTATTATTATTATTATTATTATTATTATGCTGCATTCAAGTGCTGCCAGACACATCGGAAAAACAAGTTTCTGAGTTGTAAAATGCTCGTGAACAGCTTCTGAAGTCGCAACAACAACTCAGAAACTGAAAAGAATTAGGTGCCCAACTTGACGTCAGCATCGTCATTAAATGGAGGTGCAAAATACCTTTTGGTACTGTTAACATACTTTTCATTAATTCACGTATTGCACATCAACTTCTTGCTGAAATACAATTTGTAAAAGTTACATTCCGCAGATCTTCTTCAGAGCATCAACTTGTTTTTGCGCTCTTGTTACATCATTCTGACTTTCTGAACTGAAATCACATGAACACTTTTGAAGTTGGAAGAACGACTTCCCAACTCGGAAACTTGGACCACCCAAGCAGCACATGAATGCAGCATCAGTGTGACTGGTTGTCTATCGCTGTATGTCAGCCCTGTGATTGGCTGTCTACCAGTCCAGGGTGTGACCCCGCCTCTTACCCAATGACAGCTGGGATCAGCTCCAGCCCCCCCCCACCCCCCCCCCCACGACCTCGAATGGTAAAAGCGGTATAGATGATGATGGATGACTCTTCAGAGTGTATTTTAGTCCAACTGAACAAGACAGTCTTCAGTTCAGGTAGCCCCGCCCTAACTCCGCCCCCTCTTCCTGGACCCTAAATAGGACCATAATTTACTAAGTGACAATCATGCTGTGTGGAAGAAGACGTGAAACTAAAGATTGAGATCATAAAACTCATCAGAGAAATATTTACTGAGGGAATAAATCAACTGAGAAGAAGCGGGAACATTTTTATATCATAGACTTCTTTTTAATCAAACTGATTTATACAACCAGAAATCAGACAAGAAGCTGTGGAGTGACAAAGTGTGTATTTATATAACTTTCTTCATAGACAGACACACACACACACACACGCATACACACACACACACACACACACACACACATCTTTAGTTACAGTTGGTGCTCAGTGTTGAGTATAATTAAATAATAATATAAGCAATAGTTGTCTTCAAATATAGAGCGGTACACTTTATACAAAATACCCTGCATATTACTGTCAAGTTTATTTTAGTGTCATGAGGAGAGCAGTGAGATGTAACGGTTGTTCCCTCTGATCACCACCGGAGGGCGCCACAGCTCAGCTGTCAACCTGAACTCTGGAGGTTTTCAGGATTCATGTTTACACCTTGCAAAAATATCATCTTCTGGTGTTTTTTTTCTGATTAACTGACTTTTTCTGCAGACAAAATATATTACGTCGGGTATGTCTTGGACTCGGTTAGTGTGGTCTTGACTCTGACACTTCTTTCTGCAGATCCTTTAGTCTTTAAAAGGGACCATCACTCATGATGTTTTATTTAATCATCAATTTATCTGCACATTATTTTCTGAATTTAACCCCTTTAATCCTCCCCAGAGTCTGACGTGACGCCTTCAGAAGTTCTTCAGAACAACAGTCAGAAAGGTTTCAGTTCGCTGTGATATAAAACAGAAAATCCTCCCGAGAACCAAAGAAACATCTTCATAATAATCATGTTTTCATATCTACAGATAGTGAACTCTTTAAAATGCCCGCAGCATCCTTTGGATGTTTGTTCCTGAAGTGATCTGGTGACAGTTGAGGGATTATTTGGCTAAAAGTGAACGACGAACCTGCAAACTGACGGATCACGCTCACAAACTGTTTTTAAATCTGCTGAATGATGACGTTCAAGACATTCTTTTATAAAAATGCTTTTACTCTGTTCTTATTTTATTTTATTAGTCTGATTTTGTTGTCTGCTTGTTTACTCTCTGCCTATTGCTTTAATTGTCTCTCTGCTTTTATTTTCTGTTGTAAAGCACTTTGTTACTTGTATAGAAAAGTGCTATACAAATAAAGTATTATTATTAATATTATTCTTACTTCATAGTAACGTCCTTTTCATGTCAAATTTGTGTTTCATTCTGACAAAAGGACGACGTCATGAATCAGACATCTGTAAATTTCATCATGACATTGTTTTCTTGAATCCATGAGAAGCTGTTTAAATAACTGTGGGATGTTTCTTTGCAGCCATGTGACGATGACATCATGACATGAAGAGAGATTGAACGTCCTCCGGCAGTTTGCAGGTGGTCACACAGACGTGGTTTTATACAAACAGTCCTAAATATGAGTGCAAAGGCATGCAGCACCACCCTCCTCCACCTCCCAGTGCAACAGATAAAAA
>NC_089206.1:576161-588661 GCF_963930695.1 Labrus bergylta
TTATCAGGCGTTAAAATAGATAAGGTGAATGTCTCAGGTTCACTTGGTGTAACAAACGTTTAAAATCTAAAACTGGTATTGTTAAAAAAAACCTTCCACGCCACCGCAGGTGTTCCAGTGAATCACCTGTGAGGGGCGGAGCTTCAAACTGAACCAGTGCTCGTTATGGCCTCAGGCAGCTGCACTTTTAATCAACCTCCTTATTGAGTGCATGAATTTGATTGAAGCAGCAAATCCACAAAAAACAGGCTTTTTAGAATGGGTGTGTATGTGACTTCCTGTGCTTCTGCAGCCAGCCTCTAGTGGACACTCCAGGAACTGCAGGATTTTACACTCCAGCATCGGCTTCATTTTTCAACACTCACCTGGATGATGATGTAAGGGCGTCTTTTCTTCTCCCACAAAAATAGTTTTATTATCCTCCTCTTTCTGTGTGTGTGTGTGTGTGTGTGTGTGCGTGTGTGTGCGCGTGTATGTGTGTGTGTGTGTGTGTGCGTGTGTGTGTGCGCGTGTGTATGTATGTGTGTGTGTGTGTGTGTATGCGTGCGTGTGCGTGTATGTGTGTGTGTGTGTGTGTGTGCGTGCGTTGGTACATTAACACAAACAGGAAACTAAAAGTCATGTCCATAAAAAATAGTTTCTCTTTTTAATATCTCCAGTAAATGACACAAGGAACAAGAAGAGCTCTGTCTCAGAAAAATAAAAGCAGGCCCCGCCCCTTTACATCAATAAACCCTCGGCCAATCATTAGAGCCGAGGTGGGGGCGGGGCCACGCTGGGATCTGACAGCGACGACAGGCCACAGAAAGGAGTTGGCGTGGGCCGTCAACACACGTACAGAATATATATATCGATTTGACGTTCAGGTTATATTTATGTACAGAAAAAGATCCAAACATGTTTACAGTCACTC
Organism: Labrus bergylta; assembly: GCF_963930695.1. Taxonomy (NCBI): domain Eukaryota; kingdom Metazoa; phylum Chordata; class Actinopteri; order Labriformes; family Labridae; genus Labrus; species Labrus bergylta. Next base: position 577,075 of record NC_089206.1, read on the forward strand.
GGAGCTTCCTGTCTGAGGTCATCCTGCTGCAAAGCATCATGGGACGGCAAACTGACACCAATCATGTCTGAGTAAATAATGACACTAGGCTGAACATGACACCGGATTTAAAAACTTTGGTATCATTCTCATACAAATATAAAGATGTTGTTACCGGTATGTTACCACGGCAACCAACAGAATTCCTAGACCGCCATGTCGGGTCGTTTATTGTAATGTTTAAAAAGTAAACGACCTGTCCACGGAGGTTAGAGGGCGTCGTTTCATTATCGTCAGCAGAGAGGAGACGATGAAATCTCTTCAGGAAATACCCAGAGGAACTTTAGTGATGTCGTCCCATAATGCATTGCTGTAAGAAGCTGCAGAAGTCTCTACAGTCTGAACGTGTCATCAGCTCACGCCGTGTTTCTGACTCTGTGATGTCACAGCGTCAGACAGAGAGCTCCGGGTTGAAAAACTTTCAAAACATTGAGATCAGCAAGTGGTGAAAACAATCAGCACGTAGGAACACGTTAGCACGTTAGCTCGATCGGAGGCGGCGGCCTGTTTCAAACAGGCGTGCAAAAAATGTAAGACTGTTTCGTTTCACGGGATTCATGTGTCGCTCGCACGCCATGCACACGTGTGAAAAATGTTGTGCCACTTTGAAGTGTTGATTAAAAAACGTCCTCACGGCGGTTTGTTTCTTCTCCTGATGAAGACGAGATCCAGACCGCTGAAGATCATTCAGCTGATTAATGTTCAGAACGTTTTAGTTCATTTAAACGTGAGAAACGTAAGTCCTGAATCTGCCCTCAGGGATTCATGTGATCCAGAACTTTCTCTGGATCCGGTCTGAGACGGAGTCTGCAGGATTTTAATTAGAGAGTCTGAGGTCGTTCTCTGAGAGCGCCGACCGTCTACGGAGCAGCTGGACCAGTTCCCCTCTACTTTACGGTTTCATTTTTAATCGCGATAAATCACGTTTTTTCTTGTGAATTAATTACTTTATTCTCTTAAATTTACAACTCATAATCGTAAATTTCCGACTTTCTGCTCTAACAACTTAATATCGGAAATGTACGACTTTTATTTTGTTAATGTACGACTTATGTCTCTTTAGACCTTATTGTCTTGATTTTACAACTTCAATCTCAAAATATTATGACTTTATCCTTGTAAATTTACGACTTTTACTTTGTAAATGTACGACTCTTGAGACTTCATTGCCTAAATTTTACGACTTTCTTTCGTTTACGACTTTGTCGTAAAATGTACGATACTCTTCTCTTAAAATGTAATTTGCAATTTTCTTCTGTTAGTGCTTTATTGTCTGAAATGTACAACCTAAATCTCTTAATATTAAGACTCTTATTTTGGTAAATATACAATTTTAATTTGAAAATAAAACTCTGAAATTAACAACTTAAATCTTGCAACTTAAAATATCGTAAAAGTACGAGTTTTTTCTGTTACAACTTTATTTTCGTAAAGTAATTATTGTATTTGAAAATAAAAAACGTTCTCCTCACAGGACTTAAATTCTCTTAAATTAACTTCTTCAACGTGGGCGTCCGTCATAATAATTTAAAGTTTATATTTTGTCGGTCTTCATATTGCCTGGTTAAAGTGGAACATCATTTTTTACAGCGTTCAACGAGGAAATGCGGCCTCCGAAAGCAGCTGACAAAAAAACTGTGAATCTGGACATTACCCAGAATGCAACACTGTAACTACTCAGTATAAAAAACATTCGTCATGTTCTGCTGGTGAGAGGAACATTAAAGATGTCGGACTCGATGCGTCTTCTTCATAAATGGCTTTTTGTTCATCATCAGGATCTTTTTAAAAAAAACGATGAATCATCTTTCCTCTCGCTGAAATCTTTAAGGCTTCGTCGCTCTTTAAACTTTTTACACGATAAAAACACGTCGTCTCTGATAGAAAAATAGAGTCATGCTGTCGAGAACAGTCGAAACACGATGGCTTGGCGCTGCGTTTACGTCACCGCCGAGGCTGGGAAATCTCAACACCGTCAGGAACTGAGCTCAGGCTGAGAGAGGGTCGTCTCCCAATGAGGGCTAACTTCTTTAATTACCAAAGTTTGCAGGTCAACTCCTGCACGCCGTCTGGATCGCACGAATACGTTAGAAATGTTTTGAAACTGAAACATCGCAAACGTGTTTGTGAAATCTAGACAGCGCTCTCTTGAAGATCTGTCGTTTTTATTTAAAGGAAGAATGTGCAGAGATCCAGTCTGTCCTGTGTGAATGTGTCTCTGAGTACTGACTGTCTGCAATGAGGGAGAAGCTTGAGTCCCTAAAGAGCGCTAACATTAGCATGCTAACACAACAATGTGAAGCTACGAGCTAACTACAGAGCGCTAACATTAGCATGCTAACACAACAATGTGAAGCTACGAGCTAACTACAGAGCGCTAACATTAGCATGCTAACACAACAATGTGAAGCTACGAGCTAACTACAGAGCGCTAACATTAGCATGCTAACACAACAATGTGAAGCTACGAGCTAACTACAGAGCACTAACATTAGCATGCTAACACAACAATGTGAAGCTACGAGCTAACTACAGAGCGCTAACATTAGCATGCTAACACAACAATGTGAAGCTACGAGCTAACTACAGAGCACTAACATTAGCATGCTAACACAACAATGCAGGACACAGGTGATCGTAGCTCGAGTAAAGGATGATAAAGTCCGCTGCTTGTGCTAAACTCCTTCCTGTGAACGTGAGTGGAGGGGGGTTGGAGGTGTGTCTCTGGAGGAGGCGTGGCCTAACAGGAAGTTTGTTTTGGTTTCATGTTGGAGCTCATCTACTGGATCAAAAAGTCGCACATTCTTCCTCTAAAGGTTTAGTACTTTTCCGTATCCGTTCCGTAAGGATTGTATCATTTAAAAACTTCTGTCTGCAGCGAGACGACAGAAAGATTTCAAAATAAAAGTCTTTCTTGTGTTTTTACTCAATCGTTAATTTAACTACACCTACAAACCAAAAAGTATCTCCTGACACGTCGACCCTCAGCTTCACTCAGTTCCCGATGTGTGTGTGTGTGTGTGTGTGTGTGTGTGTGTGTGTGTGTGTGTGTGTGTGTGTGTGTGTGTGTGTGTGTGTGTGTGTGTGTGTCTCAGCAGCCTCGTCGTCACACACAGAAGCATAGAAACACGTTAGAGGAGCTTCGGCTCCGCAGCAACAACAACAAGAAGTAGAAGAACAACAGTCGGGTCGGGTTACTGTGGCAACCATTAGCATCAGAAAAACAACAACATCAGCGATAACAACAACAACAACAACAGCAGCAGCAGCAGCAGCGGCGGCGGTTGTCTTAAAGGAACAGTAACGTCTGTTCAGAGTAAACTAACAGTTCAGACTCACTTTGGATTTTGATGTTTGCATGAGTGACCTTCAGTCTTAAACGCCCGGGCGATCGAACACAGCGGACTCTATCCAATCAGAGGTCAGCACTTCTCGGGGTCGACCTGTTTGTGAATCCTCCGCAGGAAAAACATAACTAACCGCGGTGACGTGTCATGTGATAACCACAGGGCTGACCTCGACGCATGCTGCTCTCTAAAGTGAGCCGCTGTCTCGGAGTAAAAAGCTCTGAGGAACACGCCGCGTTCTCTCAGAAACAAGCGAGTAACAGAACTGCGAGCGTGAAGGTTTAGAGCCAGTGTGGGTCGTCATGGTAACAGAATATTAAAGTTTGATGTGTTTCTAGTTAAAATCCAACGACAGTAACCTGTCTGGTTACCATGGCAACAAAAAATTGACTACAACACTAGTGTCCACCTGGCGTTCTTTTTTTTGGGGGGGGGGGGGGCAAAACGCTGGCTGTGCGCTCCGGAGTGTTTAACGTGCTATTAGCGTTTAAGAAGAAAAGCGCTGCACGTCCGTCCTGTCTCCATGACAACAGTCTGTTGACGACTGGCCGCTGTGTGACCGACACTGGATGTTTTATAATTGAGATCGTTTATTTCCCGATCAGACGCGGAGCGAGGACGATGTGAGTACAAGACACGATCTGTAGGCGGCTAAACTACGGGGAAAATAGCGCCGGTGACATCATCAGCGCCTTTCTGAAAAGTTGAAAGATTTTCAACTTGAGCGCTCGGAGCAGCCGCACAAAAGAGGCGGAGCGCTCCAAAAATAGATGCTGGCGTTGTGCTTTTTCTCAGTGCTGCTGCAAACGCGCTCTCCTCGTTTACATTTATTTATTTTTTTTAAATGCCAGGTGGACACGGCGCCTTTCTCTCGTTATTATTCTCATTGTGGCTCTAAAACGCCTCCGTAGAGAAGACGTTCAGATGCTTTAGAAAGTATTTCAGAGACAAAACGACTCAAGTGTCGTCTTCTTAAATCTCTGAGAGCGAGACTCAAACCCAAGCGTCCCGCGGCGTTCAGGAACAAAAAAACAGGAAACAGAAAGAGCAGCTGAAAGTCTACAGAACGTCAGGAATGAATCATCATCATCATCTCTCCATCCATAAAACAAAAGTCTGAATTAACCCTTTAAACCCTCACAGAGGAACGTGACCTCCGTAGAAAAACAGTCGGGGAGGTTTCTCTCCTCCGATGTAGAAAATATACAATCTGACACACGTAGAGACGTTACAGAGAAACACCTTGGCTGTAAGAACGCTCCTCCTCCTCCTCCTCCTCCTCGCTCCTCTCTGATTGGTCGGTGATGCAGAGGAGCTCAGTCAAATAACAGGCCATGCATAACCGGAAGAAGGCGTGGCCTTTAAAAGAGGCCAATAAGAGCGAAGAAAAAAACAACCTTAAAACGGCCGTAAGAGTCGACTCGCACAAGTTTATAAAATGTTTTTTTTATCTGGGAGTGAATAAATCAAACGCACCCAGGACAGTCAGGAGCCATGGCGAGGAAACAGGAACGACCCTCCAGAGGAAACGGGAATAAATAACCATTCAACTAAAGATCCAAAACAAAAATCTGCGTCTCAGCGTTTCCTCAGCTCAAACTTTAAGGGGTTAATAATAAATGTTTGAGCCGCTCCGTCAGTCGATCCGCATGAGTTTGTAAAGTTTCCAGTAAAAATTCCAGTTTTCTGCTTTTCTTTTCTCTCCCAAAAAAAATCATCATTTTCAAAACCGAGTTTTATTTTGAAAATCCATCTTCATCCAAAGGTTAAGCCCTCCATCGTGGCGTCCACATTCAGACCTGATTCCCTTTTTTTTCTTTTCATGATGCGTTCAAGTTCGAGGAAGCGTCCCGGTTTCCCCGCCACTCGTTGTCTTAATGTTCGAGCACCGCTACAGAAACTAAAAGAACGTGAAGAAGGATTCAAGCAGGATGAAGCCCAGACATCCGTCCCTCGTAACGTCTGGTTTGTTTCTGAATCCTCCAGCTGTGAAGATTTCCACCAGTGAAACCATTAAACCTCCCAGTCTTACCCGTCAGGCTCCAGGTCTGTTGGAGCGAGTCTAAATCAGACACAGTTCTCCTCCGGCCCTCTGTGGGGGGGCGAGGTGAAGTCTGAGCAGGTGAGGAGCAGAGGAAAGGAGAGGGGGTCTCAGGGTTTCTGGGGTCCGGGGGAGAGGACGACGGGGGTGGAGAGTCCGTCAACGCTCAGAGCCGGGATGTGGATCTGATTACTGCCGTTAGTGGGAAACTAGAGAGAGAGAGAGAGAGAGAGAGGGGGGGGGGGGGGGGGGGAGAGAGAGAGGGGGAGAGAGAGAGAGAGAGGGGGGGAGAGAGAGGGAGAGAGAGAGAGAGAGGGGGGGGGAGAGAGGGAGAGAGGGAGAGAGAGAGAGAGAGAGGGAGAGAGAGGGGGGGGAGAGAGAGAGAGAGAGAGAGAGGGGGGGAGAGAGGGAGAGAGGGAGAGAGAGAGAGAGAGGGGGGGAGAAAGAGGGAGAGAGAGAGAGAGGGGGGAGAGAGAGAGGGAGAGAGAGAGAGGGGAGAGAGAGAGGGAGAGAGAGAGAGGGGAGAGAGAGAGGGAGAGAGAGAGAGGGGAGAGAGAGAGAGAGAGAGAGGGGGGGAGAGAGGGAGAGAGAGAGAGAGGGGGGGAGAGAGAGAGAGAGAGAGAGAGAGAGAGAGAGAGAGAGAGAGAGAGAGAGAGAAAATGTGATTAATTATCTGTTTTTTTTAAATAGAAAATGAAGGATTTAAGACTTCCTGTCTTCCTCTCACCTTGTTATGGGTGACACGTATCGTTTTCAAAATCAAAACAGAGCCATTTAAAAAACTTTCACCCCCCCACAGTGTTGACAATAACTAATCACACCTATTTGGTTTTTTTAACCAGGCTGTAAACATGTTCATCTCTGCTGTAAAAACAGGCTTTTTAGAATGGGTGTGTATGTGACTTCCTGTGCTTCTGCAGCCAGCCTCTAGTGGACACTCCAGGAACTGCAGGATTTTACACTTCAGCTTCATGTTTAAACTCTGGAGGTTGCTGCTTGGCACTGAGGCAGTCATCCGCTCTGCTCCACTGCGGCTGAAACACAGCGACACTTTTTGCCTGCTTCATGGCGTCACAGGTCCAGGAAGGTCTCCAGACTCATTGATGTGACATCATCATAGATGAGACACAGACGGAGATATGAGGGATGAATTTGTTCTGCAAACACAGATCTGTTAATCCTCTTCTGCGTCTGTTTTTAATGTCAAAGCACATCAGAGAGGTTTATTATTAAATGCAGATTTCAGAGACATGAGATGAATATTAAAGCAGCTTTAAGATAAAGAGAGAAGCTTTGTGCTCATCGTGACTCTAATTAATCTGCTGCTGAGTGTTTCGTCCCTAAAGCTGCGGGGGCTTCGTGTCTTTAGGTCAAACCTGCAACAATAAGTCCAACATGTTGTCGTCTGTAAGCCGATTTTAAATAAGTCAGTAAAGTTTATTTATGAAGCACTTTACAAAGACGAAGGTCACAACGTGCTCCACATCAACAAACAGGAGGAGAAACAACATTCTGAGGATTACAAACTGTAATACTCTGATCAACCAGAAGGGGGCGACAAAGATTCACACATACAAGAACCAGAGGAGGTGAAAGGAGGAGAGAGGAGAGAGGAAAGAAGAGAGGAGAGAGGAAAGGAGAGGAGAGGAGAGAGGAAAGGAGAAGAAGGAGGAGAGGAGAGGAAAGAAGAGAGGAGAGAATAATAATTTTCTGTTTTCAGAGAACATATGGAGAAAAAAAGAGCCAGCAACCTGCAGAGACACCAGCTCTGTGTGTGTGTGTGTGTGTGTGTGTGTGTGTGTACATGCCGTGCACAGTGTGTGTGAGGACTTAGTGCAGGATAAAGAGAGTCGTTACTTTCAATCAATGAATGTTTCAGTTTATAAAAACATTTATAAATCTTTTACAATGTTTACACTGAAATATCTAAACTAACTAAACTCTGTGATCACACTGGTACTCTCTCAGATCAGAGCTGCGTACAGGGGGGCTCGGTGTATTACCTGGAAGGAGAGTTTGGCCGGAGAGCGCGGCGCGATGGGACTGAGCGTGCTCCAGAAGTGGATGGTGGAGGGGAGCGGACTGGGCGTCAACAGGACCGGCGTCTGGAGAGACAGGAAACAGATCATCAGAACAAACAGACGGTTTCTCACAGTTCTTCTGTGTGTCACACAGACAGGTGATGGGTTTACCAGAGCGTGGGAGGTGATGACGGTTGGCGTGAGCGTGTTGGTTGCTGATCCAGGAGCCAATAAACTGTTAACAGCTGCGTTCACCTGCAGAGGCAGAACAGGTGATGTCACAGGGTTTCCCTCCAAACACACACCTTTCACACTACCACTCAGTAACATGAGTAGAGAGTGAAACGATAAAGTGACCTTACTATATCGACTCTAGAGAGGAGGGGGAGACAGCTCTCTCTTATGTTTTGAATTTGGACAGTACCCATTTTAACCACTAGGTGTCAGAGTTACAGATCGCTACTCTAAGTTCAGTTCAATTCAAATAGCTCTATTGGCATGAATGTGTAAAATATATTGCCAAAGCATATAATAACAAATAATACAATAGTAATAATGAAAAGTAATAATTAGCAATTAAATATTTTAACAATGAAAAATAAATAAATAATAGTAATAATAATAAAAATAAAAATAAAAATAAAAATAAAAATAAAAATAAATAAACAAATAAATAAACAAATAAAAAATCAATAATAATAAAAATAAAAGAAAATAAAAAAGTCTAATGCTTCTGTTTTAATCCTAAAAGCCGTTAGCGGTTAGTGGTAATGACGGTCAGACCTTATCCAGGGAGAGTCCGGGGGGCAGGGAGGGGGAGGACGGCAGCTCCAGGCCCCGCGGCTTCTTTGGTTTTGGAGGAGCGGCGTCCGAAGAGGAGAAGGAGGAGAAGGAGGAGGACACCGCAGGAGTCACTGCAGAGGACAAGGACGAGGAGGTCACAGGAGGGACGGAGGACTCTGACAACGACAAAGAAAGAGACAGACCTGAAAATTAAATCACGTTTTACAAAACTTCGATGTATCCAATATGGCCGCCATGCAGAGAGGGGAGCCCTGACAAGAAGCTGGAGAAACATGTTCAGGTATATTCAGGACATCAGGTGTGCTTCTCTTACCTGTCAGCGAGTCCTTTCTCTCCCCCTCTGCTTCCCTCACCCCTGCAGGCTCCTGACCTCCCACCACGGGCTCCATGCAGGGAGGGGGCGGGCTCTCCACGATGGTGAGGGGGGGCTCTGGTTCGCCTGAACAGATGAGCTGAGGCACCTGGAGGGAGGAGCAAGAAGAGACATCATGAAGAGTCTGTTTCATCATCATCAACATGTTTTTAAAACTCCTCCTCTCACCTCCTCGCCCTGCTTCTCCTCCAGAGACACCATCTCCAGAAGATCCTCCTCCGACGGCAGGTTCTCCTCTTTTATCACGATGGGGGGAGGAGGGGGACGGGCGGGGGGGAGGAGCTGCCAAGGAGGGAGGAGCGGCTGTCATGGCCGCCTGCTGCTGCTGAGGAGGAGGAGGGTTGATGATGACGAAGACGGGCGGGGGGGTGAGATGGGTGAGGGGGCAGCCTGGGGGTGAGGCGGGAAGCTGGCCGGGTTGGTGACTCCACCGCAGTCGTCCTGCTGAGCCCCCCCCCTGGGGGCCCATGGACACGTGGGGAGGAGGCACAGGGCTCACAGAGCCTCCGACGGGGCCGAGGGGGATGAGGGAGGACGGGGTCCCCCAACGCTGGTGAGATAAATCTGAGGAGGGGTCGCTGAGGGGAGGAGCAGGAGGATTCTGGGTAACAGAGAGAAAGAGAGGCAGACATCAGTTTCATTTACTTCCCTCTGAAGTCACTAAGGACAAAAATGTCCACTTCCAAAAAACTGATATAAAAACAGAACAGATTGATATTTTTTTCTACTTTTTTCTGCATAAATCTCTTAAACAACTCCAGCCCTGCTCAAAACTACCAAACATTCAATCATTTTTAGGAATTTAAACCTTTAAATGCCAGTTTGATTACATGATGTCACTGTTGTTATTTATGAAAAAAAACACAAAAATGAGTTATTTTCCATAAAACAAATATTTGGTGGCTGGGGGATTTTTTTTTTTTTTTTTTTTAAATCAGTCTTGGATATGTCAAAGATTATCCAAAATATTGACTTTGATGCATTGTTAGTTTTTGTGTAGCATCAGATTTAACATGTAGTTCCCTGTTTGGACATCGGAGGGCGAAAATGTCCAATTTACAAAAACTGATATAAAAATAGAACAGATTGATATTTTTTTCTACTTTTTTTGCATAAATCTCTTAAACAACTTCAGCCCTGCTCAAAACTACCAAATATTGAATAATTATCAGGAATGTAACCCTTTAAATGCCAGTTTGATTACTTGATTCTGGCATTTAAAGGGTTAAATTCCTGATACTTATAATGCGTATAATCTGACACTGACCTGTGATTGGCTGCTTGTGTTGGAGGGCATCTGCGGGCTGAGAGCCGGAGTGGGACACGGAGATGGCTGAGTGACGATCACCTGGAGAGCAGAGTCGACCCCTCCCCCTCCAGACGTGGCGTGTTTAGACTCTGCCAACACAAACACCTGAGGAGGAGACAAACAGGAGGCGTGATCGTCTGAAGAGCGAGACGCTGCCACACAAACTCAAAACCTGCCGACATTTCTCTCACCTCTCTGGGCGGGCGCTCCACCTTGAGGGCGGGCTCCGGTTGTATCAGCAGCTCTGATTTGATTGGCCGTGGGTTCGGCGAGGACTGCAGCGATTGGATGGTGAAGGTGGAGTAGAGGCCGGACTTCATGTAGTCGTTACGGGAGCTTTTCTGCGAGCTGCTGGGGGACGAGCGCTGTGAGATCAAAACATTAACGTCAGCGTGCGGAGGAGCCCTGCAGAAATCTACTCAGACAACAACAATAAGAGCACCTGGGGTAAACCCTTTGACTGGCAGTTTGAAGACACGCCCCCCAGGACTTTTGACTGGCTGTTGGAGTCGGTGATGTCCCTCCTCTGGATGTCGTCTCCGTTGCGGACGCCGTCGGGCAGCGAGGGGTCGGGCTGACTCACAAACTTATAGACAAACTTCTGACCGCTCACCTTCTTGATGATGTTCTGAAGGAAACAAAACAAAAACACACGTTCGTTGATTTATATACTCGAGTACTCGCCGTTGACCCCATAATTCGAGTAACATTTCGTGACTCGCGCACCTGTGCAAGCGCTGCTTTTGGCTACAAAACTTGAACTCATACAGCGTTACATGTGTGACCCAGCTTTTTGTTTTCGCCTAACTGAATATACTAGGTTTCAAAATAATTAACGGGATACAAACATAATGACTTCAGAGTCAGATTTCAGCAAAAACAACTGTTTCTCTCTAGGAATACGTCATTTGCTAACCCTGTTAGCGACGTCGTCGAAATTGAAATCGCTTTCTGTTGTTGGTTATTTATTTATATTTAAGTTTAAATATTGGATGTTTATGTCATTTTACAGACATAAAGTCTACAATTCCAGTCCGGGAGGGCCGTGTCCAACGGACCCTTTTTTTGTTTACGGTTAAAAAAATAAATAATAATAATCTGCGGGTACTCGAGTACAGATATTACTGTAAATTCCCATCCCTAATTGATATTCTCGTTAAGTTTTTCATGTTTCACAGACTCTTCTAAAACGGCGGTCACACCGGTGAGGGCTGACAACGTGTCGAGAGTGTGACGGCTGCGGAGTCAGCAGACGCTGTCATGTCGTTCTCACAGGTGTTTGTCAATAAACTAAATGTTTTCTTTACACGCCAAAACGATAACGGAGACGCATCCAGTCTGACCAGGACCCGGCTCCTAGTACACTGGACTCCAAAGTCGGGTTCATGTGATCAGTGTGAACACAAACGTACCGTACTTGGGTACCGTTCAGCTGTACTCGAGTACGGTCCACGGGAAATGTGTGTGCTCAAACAAGGAAGTGGACCGCTATATGACGTTAAACGCCTCCTGTCGATTCATAAACTGTCGTATCCGCGCAGCACGGCGCCCGTTTCCTCCTCTGAGCTGCAGATGTGGACGTATGAAGAGGGTCGTTGTTGGCGTCTCAGAAATAACAAAAACATCCACAGTTAGCAGGATGGACTCAGCCTG
>NC_089206.1:593661-611161 GCF_963930695.1 Labrus bergylta
CAGAAACCAATCTCCTGGAGAAAGAGTTTCTTAAAGAGTTTCTGACAGAGCCGAGGTGAAAGCTCAGGCAGTCAGAAAGACAAACCACTTTCTCTACCACAGAAGAAGACGGTGCTTTCCTCACCACTTCCTGTTCCACTGTGGTTTCAGTCAGTCAGTACAAATCTCCACAAGTCAGATCTGATCCTTCAGCTTGTGACTCACATCATCATCAGAGAAACATGTCATATCTCACAAACACCGTTTAACACTCGCAGCATTAATGCATCACTCACTGTTGCCGTGACAACATGTGAATATGAAAATCACCGGTTGAAAGCGCCGGCCTCTGCACAAACACAGTCAGCGTCAATGAGGTGTTCATATTTATGAATAAAAGTGTCAAAGTGATTCAGAGCACATTCAACACTTTACACATATGCTCTGTCAGGGGGGTCATGTGACCAGCCGGGGGCCACCCCCCCCCCCCCCCACTCACTCACTCACTCACTCACTCACTCACTCACTCACTCATTGTGGACAGCGAGTCAATTTCAAAGAACACCTGACAAAATCTGCCAGAAAGGATTTAAATCCTGAACCGCCAACACCATGCAGGACTAGTGGCTGTGTCTCAGCGGTAGGGTCTGTCGTCTCTCAACAAGAAAGTCTGGGGTTCGATCCCCAGCTCGACTCAGTTTTCCGATGCGTTCTTGAATCTGGATTTTCTGCCCATTTTACGCCGAATATTCATCACTATGATGGACTAGACCCAAAAAGAAGAATTCAAAGTTATTCAAAGTCGAAGGAATGAAGGTACATCCTGGTGTTTCTATCAGCTGATCAGGTGATGTACCCGTTGGTCGACCTTGGATTAGTGTTTTCTTGTTTCTTACTTTAGTTTAAAGCATGACTGCTGGGGAGCTGGTGGTTCAGTGGTTAGTGCGCGCCTCCAAGCGGCCGGCCAAGGTTCAAATCCCACCTGTGGCTTCTTTCCCGCATGTCTTTCCCTACTCTCTCTCTCTCCCTGGTTTCCGACTCTATCCACTCTATCTGTCCTATCTCTCTAATAAATGCACAAAAATAAATCTTGAGGAAAAAAAAAAGCATGACTTCTTGTGAAAACATCTGGCTGTTCATCTTATTTAAACCTTTCATCAATCATCACAAACATCAAGTGACCCTTTCTGCAGGATGCTGTCTGCTCGTTGCTTTCACCGGTTCAGTTCAAAGTCAGATCACACGAGCGACCGCCAAAGATCACAACAGATCTATACAGTCCAGAGACGCCTCGCTGAAACATAATGAAAGAAACGGAAAAGGAAGCAAAATGCAAAAAGTTGACAGACGAGATGCTGCTGCAGATACGTGTGAGAGGGGATTTACATACAAGGAAATGTTTGTGAGTCCATTGTTTTTTTTAACTTCCTTCACTTCGGTTACATCAACATCTGTGGAATCAAGGGCACGAGAGGAGCGTGTAAAACCAGGCGCGATTAGTCAAGTAATCAGATGGCAAAATATCGCCATGTCCACCGCACAGCGTGACGTTACAAGAACAACTCTCTGTCTACACAGAAACACCTTAAACTGAGTTTTACTAAAGGAGAAATATAGTTCAGAGACCTGAACCTCACCTTCATACAAAAGGTAAAAAAAATGTACTGCAAGAAAACAAACACAAACAAAAATGGAGGTATTGTTGTGAGTACTGTGAGGAGGAGTTACATGCATCATGTTGCTATATCAAAAATCAGAAGATATTTCATGGACACAACAAACCTTCACGGCTGTCATCATTTGGAGGGGATTTACCTTTGAAGTCTGTTTAAGGAAATATCTCTGTTCAGATCTTTGCTGTAGTGCAGACATCTTTACACACCTGTAGACACACACTCTACATCACCTGTCTGTGTGTGGAGCTGCTGAGAGGCTGCAGGTTACTGCAGGTTACTGCAGGTTACTGCAGGTTACTGCAGGTTACTGCACGCTGTGTGAAAGCAAATCAAACTCAACATGCAGTGTCCTCATAATAACACACACACACACACACACACACACACACACACCTCACCGTTTATGAGCGGGTTTGAATCCATCTTCAGCTTTGTGTTGTTTCTCCCTGCAGGCTCACACCTCCTCCATGCTGCTGTGTTGTTGTGCCGTCTGTCTGTCTCTGTGTGTGTGTGTGTGTGTGTGTGTGTGTGTGTGTGTGTGTGTGTGTGTGTGTGTGTGTGTGTGTGTGTGTGTGTGTGTGTGTGTGTGTGTGTGTGTGTGTGTGTGTGTGTGTGTGTGTGTGTGGCGGGGAGGGGGGGGGGGGGGGGTTGTCGGAGCAGGTTACAGCTGTCAAAGCCGGGCTGAGGAGGAGGAGGAGGAGGAGGAGGAGACGTTCAGCAGCAGCTTCTCCCTCGACCTGCTGTTCTTATGTAACCGCTCCGAGCTGCTGCCAGGCGGCTGTGTCTCCATGCTAACACACCGAGCAGCACGGGGCTTCAAAGTTACCTCCAACCAACGAACAAACACCTCCCGGGAAACACACCGAGAGAAACGGAAACGGAGTTTACTTCTCAAAATAAAAAAAAACCTGCAAGTTTGTAGCCTGAAGCAGCAAATAGCTTTCTGCTAATTAACATGCTAATGATAATTAAGGTGTAATTCTGTAGCTGCAGTGTGTTGTTGTGTTTCCTCTCCTGCTGTCACAGCTTGTTGTTGTTGTTGTTGTGTTTCCTCTCCTGCTGTCACAGCTTGTTGTTGTTGTTGTTGTGTTTCCTCTCCTGCTGTCACAGCTTGTTGTTGTTGTTGTGTTTCCTCTCCTGCTGTCACAGCTTGTTGTTGTTGTTGTGTTTCCTCTCCCGCTGTCACAGCTTGTTGTTGTTGTTGTTGTTGTGTTGACAAGCCTTCATGGGAGCTAACTAGCTGGCTAACTAGCAATGCCAACGCTAGCAGCTAACACTTTCTTAAGTTATTATTTGTATCTACTGAACAGTTTAACAGTAAGGCTGCTGCTCGTTTTAATGCCACAAAAAGTTTATCTATGTTTTTACTTTTCTTTACGGGAGCTGAAGCTGTTAGCCTAGCGTGCTAAGCAGCTAGCCTAGCCTAGCTCCTGTGACAGCCCCCCCGCCGTCCTGCGTCAGCCCCCAAACAGCGCTGCTGACTGCGGACTGGATCCTCACAGTTCCCCGGAAACCGTCCACACTCCTCCGACACGGAGGGAAAGTAGTTTTTAAAATCCTTCCGGGTGTTTCGTGTCCTGTGCGGGGTCTCCGTCCGTTACAGGTAACTCCATCTCTCTCTTCTGTGTTTTCCCAGTTTCTTCCTGTTTGGACGAACGCCTCCTCACAGCATCACAAACACAACACACACTCAGCTTCCGGTGAACAATGTCAAAATAAAAGTCCGTCGAGCCTGCGGCTTCGAAATCGATTAATCAGATGTGATTTAAATATTTGAAAAAAATCTGAACCGACAGTAAAGCAGGAAAATCCTTTAATGAGAAAAAAGGAAGAAAATTAATACTGAATTAAAAACAAATTAAATTTAAAACTCTGCTGCTCGCTTACAGAACAGCGACAAACGTCTCGTCTTTACTTTAACTCTGATCCAGGTCTAGATTTAAGATTTACTGTTATTGATCCCTGTAAGTTATGAACACACACATGCAGAAACAGGATCCTATGGACATGCACTAATGGAGAGATGTCAGAGTGATGGAGCTGCCCACAGCGGACGCTCTTGATGTGATGGTGGGGAGGGGGTTTGGTGCCTTCAGGCACCCCTCCAGCTACCAGACCAACTTCTATATTTGGTCTGCACCGGGACTCTACAGACTGAGCTACTGAAACCCACGTCTACACTCCCCCCCCCCCCCACTACGCTGTGCCAATGAAAGGCGTCTGATCCAACCTTCACAACAGGGTCCTAAGTCTAACTAGACTCTTCTCCTCTGTCGCCCCCCGGTGGTGGAATGAACTTCCAAACTCCATGTGATCTGCAGAGTCCCTCTGCACCTTTAAGAAAAAGCTAAAGACCCAGCTCTTTCATGAATACCTACTAACTTAATGATGATGGTCTCCATATTATTGATGATGATGATGGTAATGACGATGGTTTTTGTTTGATAACGACGACTTATAAGATGGTTTCTATACTGATTAGAGCTCTCAAGAACTGCCCTCAATGTTGTGCTTTGCCTCTGGTCACTTCCTGTCAGCACCTGTGTGTCCAATCAGACTCAAAGCTGATCGTTTGCTCTTACTGACATTGTTCCCTTTTTTCTAGATCCTTCCTTGTGTTGTTCTTACTCTCTGATGTACGTCGCTTTGGATAAAAGAGTCTGCTAAGTGAATTGTAGAATTGTAGAAAATGTATCAGACACCCTGAAGTCCCAAAATACAGATGTTATCTCGTGAGTTCTTATCTGGTGGAAACAAGTAATTATCTTGAGCATGAAAGTTGGATGATAATTAATTTTTAAAGGGTTTTTCTACGGTGTCCCTGAAGCCCCAAAAAGTAAAAAATACTATATTGTGTTCTTGTGCTATCAACATAGTTATCTCAGGGGCGCTGGTGGCGCAGTGGTTAGTGCACGCGCCCCATGTATGGAGACTGTCATCTCAAGTGGGCGGCCCTGGGTTCACATCCCACCTGTGGCCTCCCCATCACATGTCACTCCCCACTCTCTCTCTCTGATTAGTTTTTTTTTTTACAGAGTCCCTGAAATCCCTAAAAGTCAAAATACTGTGTGCACAGATATCTGTTCTCAGAGTGCAAGGACAAGTTGTTTTTCTCGTTCACAGAAGATAAAACATTTCCACCTCTTACAGGCAGACTCACCTCACCTCAACTGTCAGGAAACAGAGAGCTCTAATAAAGGTATAAAGGAAACAAAGGGCAGTTTGGTAAACTTCAGTATCCCTCAGAATCTCAGTTCTTCTCTAACTTAATCTAAAAAGGTTTTTTTTATGTTGTTTAAATGTGATCTCAAGCAGACAGCGTCGACAGAAACTGTGCGCTTTTATTGTGAAGAAGAATCCGCGTAGTAAACCCCTGACTTCCGGTAGCTTGACTCAGCACGCGGCTGTACTCATGCAGCAACACGACGGTGACGTCAGCACTACACGAGGCTCAGCTCCTTCTGTTTGTTCATCATTGAATCAACAATTTTGTTGGCTGGAAAAAATGTTTTTTTTATCGTCACGTTCAGAATTTCTTCAGAAAAAGTGTCAGGAACAGTCACACCACGAGAATCCGCTTTACTCTGGATCAAATTCACAGTGGTTCAATTTAGTTTAAAAAACTGTAATATTGCATAGAAGGTAACATAAGTGATAAACGTATAGGTAATATAAAATATTACAATATAAAAGTCATGCAGCTCCCAAACACGTGTTTTCGTTTCTGTCCCTTTAGACAGAGAGTTCTGCCGAGGAGCCGCTGAGCCGGGCATCAAACCTCTGACCGTTTACAGTCGGGCTCAGCTGCAGTTTCTCACTCTCTCTCTCGCTCTCTCTCGTTTGTGTGGGAGTCTATTTCAAGAGTCATCTCTCAGCTTCTTTACGCACCGACTCTATTTAGCATCCTGTTTCCATGGTAACCGGCTCCGTTCTTTTTGTTGACTGAGCATCTCTGAGAGCAGCCCGAGCCGACAGCGGAGAGTTTGTATAGAAAGAATACTACAGATGTTATATTTATAACATCAGGTCTAACGCGTGTTTAACTGTTTAGTGTTTGTGACTGAAGTTAAAATGTGCTGCAGGGCGTCTCATGTGACTTATTGTATATTCTACAAAACATCAGAGTCATGTTAATGTTGAACTCTCCTGTTTCCAGCTGTGTGACCTGAAACCTTCTCAATAAATCTGTGGGTTCAAGGTGCAGAACTCTGGAATAACTAAACCTTTAACCGCTGTAGATATAAAAGGTCAAAACCATAGACTGTATTTATTATGTTTGAAGCCTGAGTGGCGTCCCCCGTCTGTTCCTGCAGGGGGCGCTGGAGTCCCATCGATGGCGGTCTCCATGCTGGAAATGCTGTCTCAGTCTAACTTTCAGTCAACCTAACGACAGGCTGAGAGCTGGAGCTGAGGCGGGTTTTAAACCTCCTGACAAACCGTTACACCGCGCCCACCTGTCAATCAGGTCAGCTACACGCCTTATTGTGAATAACTCTTATCCTTCATCAAATCAAAACTGATGAGTCATCAAAACATTCACCCCCCGTACAGTGTGTGTCCATCCAGACATGAGCTAATCACACCTATTTGGTTTTTTGAACCAGGCTGTAAACATGTTCATCTCTGCTGTAAAAACAGGCTTTTTAGAATGGGTGTGTATGTGACTTCCTGTGCTTCTGCAGCCAGCCTCTAGTGGACACTCCTGGAACTGCAGGATTTTACACTTCAGCATCGACTTCATGTTTAAACACCGGAGGTTTCCACTTCAAAAGCCAAACATGTTAAGAGTGTCACCGTGTTGTTCAGATTTGATTTCACTGAAACCAGAAAAAGTTGATCAGTCCATATTTTTCAGTAAATGTTTGTTTTTAATGAATATATTCAAAGATTTACAAAACATTTGTAGATTACAAATGATTTGTATTCATGAGAAAAAAGAGCTCAGCTGCAGATTTCACACTTTAAGAGGAAGCATCGGTCACCGTCTGTGTGGTCATTAGAAGGAGTACGGACACTTCCTGTCAGCAAAGTCAGAGTCAGACACTTGGGGACATTTTCTCCTTCAAAATAAAATAAAAAACATGTGAATCAAACACACTTTCTTCTTCTTCTTGCAGCTCGGTTAGGCGAGCAGTGTCCCTTCTGCTTCTAGTGATCACATCCTGGACACACACAGATGAAGCCGATGGGAAACATCTGCATCTCTCCTTCAACTCATTCAGCATCCTGTTTGTCCTCCAGCTCAACCTGCAGAGGTTTAGTCTGTTTGACAAAGTCCTGAATGAAGAGTTTAATCAGCAGCACAGGACAGCAAACTCTCCCTCTTCCCCCCTCCTCCTCCTCCTCCTCCTCCTCCTCCCTCAGTGATGTTCTTCTTCAGTCTGAATGGATCAGCCGTCTGTCACTTCAAACATCAGCAGCCATGTTTAGATAAACGTCCACATTGAACCTCTGTGATTTTAAAGATGCTCTGATCGTCCAACGCGTGGGAGAGTCTAGAACACGTCTCTTCTTCTGCTCTCCGGCAGGTCGGTCAGACCTTGCAGCTCCCTCAGACCCTGAAGAGGAGAAGAAGAAAAACAGCCAATCAGGTTTCTCCTCTGTTGAGTCTGACTGAAAACACACAAACAACAAATACGACGAAAATGTTTCTTTGTGATCATTAATAATCAGACCCTGAAATCCTACATTCATTGATTTAAAGGGGATAGAGGGGAGTGTGTGTGTGTGTGTGTGTGTGTGTGTGTGTGTGTGTGTGTGTGTGTGTGTGTGTGTGTGTGTGTGTGTGTGTGTGCGTGCGTGTCAAACAGACCTCCAGCACCATGCGGATGTTGGCTTTAATCTTTGCTGAATCTTTGGTTAGCTGCTCCGTGAAGCTGAAACACACACATGTAGCATTAGTTAGCATCTCTCAATCAAAACAATGGAAACAGCTAGCATGAAGCTAACACACAACAGACACTCAGAGACTGTTTGTCATCTGACGGCAGATTCATCTCAAATGGATCATTACAGGAACTCTCAAAAAGTGAGTTGTGCTGCTGTTGTAATAAATCGGCACCCTCTGCTGGAGGCTGACAGTTATTGCATGAATGAAACACCCACAGGAAAAAGGTGCCTCTGCTGCAGCACGTCCAACCCCGTGTTTGTTCTTTAGACATTTAAATGTTGTACTGACGCTGTGAGCTGACTCGTCTTCTTGTCGATGAATTTGAGAGCCTCGTCGTGAGTCATCTCCACAAAGAACCCGTAACCGACCGCTACGAAGATCCTCGACGAGTCCTCCCTGACCGAACGAGAGAAGAAGAAAGAGGGGCGGGGTTAAAGAGAGGCTATCCTTCCAGCTTTAACAGACGATAAATATAAAAAAATACATGATAAGCTTAGTTCTGGTTCTGAGCTTACAGCTGAATGAAAAGACAAAAAAAACCCTGGGAGAAAAAGATCACAACAACAACGTGTAGAAAGCAGTCAGTGGTCGGTCAGTCTCCATTCAAACCTCTTTAGAGGCATTACATAGCTCAAGGAGGCGTCCTGCAAGCTGTTGGCCCTGGTTCAAGTCTGACCTGTAGCTGCTTTCCTGCTTGTCAACAGGACCTAAAGATGTGTGTGTGTGTGTGTGTGTGTGTGTGTGTGTGTGAGTGATCCCCTCTGAGTCAGCTCTTTAGTTTGTGTCTATCAGAGTCTCAGATCAGCAGCTTACACTTCAGCCTGAACGTAGAAGTTACAGCCCAGATCCACTTCTGTCTTCAGCTGCTGAGAGCCCGACTCCTACACACACACACACACACACACACACACACACACACACACACACACACACACACACACACACACACACACACACACACACACACGTGAAATAAAGTAACTGAAATTAAAAATAATCATATTCCAGCAGGAAGTCCGTCCAAGCATTTAATTTATTTCATCTCAACAGCAGAGTGTGTGTGTGTGTGTGTGTGTGTGTGTGTGTGTGTGTGTGTGTGTGTGTGGACCTGCAGAGTGTGTGTGTGTGTGTGTGTGTGTGTGTGTGTGTGTGTGTGTGTACCTGCAGAGTCTGGATGGTGTTCTTCAGCTGCAGGTACTGAGAGATCTTCTCATACACTGAGTCCCTCTGCTCCAACACCTTTCTGGAAGAAAAACATCAATAAACCTTCAGTAAGTTAAACCTCCAGGTGAGCTTCATCCTGACTGTCCTAATATATATAGAATATATTTATAATGTATATTTATAATGTATATTTATAATATATATTTATAATGTATATTTATAATATATTTATAATGTATATATATAATGTATATTTATGATGTATATATAATATATATTTATAATGTATATTTATAATATATTTATGATGTATATATAATGTATATTTATAATGTATATTTATAATATATTATATTATAAATATATATATTATATTTTAATATTACATTATAAATATATTATATTATAATGTGTATATATATAATGTATATATCTATAATGTGTATATATAATGTATATTTATAATGTATATATTTATAATGTATATTTATAATGTGTATATAATGTATATTTATAATGTATATTTATAATGTGTATTTATATAATATATATTTATAATTTATATATATATAATGTATATTATAATGTGTATTTATAATGTACATATATAATATATCTTTATAATGTGTATTTATAATGTACATATATAATATATCTTTATAATGTGTATTTATAATGTGTATTTATAATGTACATATATAATATATCTTTATAATGTGTATTTATAATGTACATATATAATATATCTTTATAATGTGTATTTATAATGTGTATTATAATGTACATATATAATGTATCTTTATAATGTGTATTTATAATGTGTATTATAATGTACATATATAATATATCTTTATAATGTGTATTTATAATGTACATATATAATATATCTTTATAATGTGTATTTATAATGTACATATATAATGTATATTTATAATGTGTATTTATAATGTACATATATAATATATCTTTATAATGTGTATTATAATGTACATATATAATATATCTTTATAATGTGTATTTATAATGTACATATATAATATATCTTTATAATGTGTATTTATAATGTACATATATAATGTATATTTATAATGTGTATTTATAATGTACATATATAATATATCTTTATAATGTGTATTATAATGTACATATATAATATATCTTTATAATGTGTATTTATAATGTACATATATAATGTATATTTATAATATATTTATAATATATATATAATGTATATTTATAATGTATATATATAATATATTTATAATGTATATTTATAATGTATATATATAATGTATATTTATAATGTGTATTTATAATGTACATATATAATATATCTTTATAATGTGTATTTATAATGTGTATTTATAATGTACATATATAATATATCTTTAGAATGTGTATTTATAATGTATATATATAATATATCTTTATAATGTATATTATAATGTGTATTTATAATGTATATTATAATGTGTATTTATAATGTACATATATAATATATCTTTATAATGTGTATTTATAATGTGTATTTATAATGTACATATATAATATATCTTTATAATGTGTATTTATAATGTATATATATAATATATCTTTATAATGTATATTATAATGTGTATTTATAATGTATATTATAATGTGTATTTATAATGTATATTATAATGTGTATTTATAATGTACATATATAATATATCTTTATAATGTATCTTTATAATGTATTTATATAATGTATCTTTATAATATATCTTTATAATGTATTTATATAATGTATCTTTATAATGTATCTTTATAATGTATATTATAATGTGTATTTATAATGTATATTATAATATATCTTTATAATGTGAAGGTGCTGCAGTGAGCAGCTGTTTTGTCTCTTACTGTAAATCTCTCTTCAGAACTTCGTTAATGAAGTTTTCATACTGCAACACCTTCCGGTCCACGTTAGCATTAGCATTAGCATGAACGGGCAGAGACATCGTCACCTCGTTTTTTAGATCAGAGCTTCCCGCCTTTAGAGAGATGAACCGCCGCCGAGTGTCCCACTGAGGTGTCCCACTGAGGTGTCCCACTGAGGTGAAGTTTAACGTGTCTGAGTCATTATAGATTCACAAACAGTCGTTATACATCCGTGGACATCATCACAGAGGTTAGCATGCATCAGCCTCTGTTCCGGATGTAGACTCAAATGTCAGATAGCACTTCCTGATTTCAAAATAAAACCCAAGCATCACAGAATTAGAGTACATGGAAAAACAACTCGACAGTGATGTTAGAAAGATAGACGTGTAAACGACAAGTGTCTTCACCTTTTGGGTCTTCAGGGGCTTCCTACCTTTAGAAGGAATAAAACATACGTGTATAAGTTACATTTATATCTTTTATAAGCTGATGTGCTGACAGGTGAGTCTCTTCTATCTGCCTCGGTTCTGGAGTTGGACCAGTCTCGTGACGTCACTGTAAACAAACATGGCGGACCACTGGCGTCCCTTTAGCTAGCTTAAACCCCGTTTATTCAAAGCCGAACGAGTAAGTGTTGTTTAAAAGACGAAACTCTCAGTGTTTGTAGTTTATGTCGGACTAACGTGGTCCGTCACGTACACCTGGAGCGGGTTTTAAAGCGGGAAATGTCGACATGTTGAATTAGACGCTGGTAGGTTACCATGGCAACGTTAGCAAACAGTTAGCTAGCTGTTAGCTCCTAACACGGAAAGCCTTTTTCTAAAGTTTATTCTTCTTAATTATGGAGCGTTTTTGAGGTTGTAATCTACGCCGATCTCAAGTATATACTTATTATTATTGTATTATCTTCCTTATTTTATTAATATTTATATTTTTATTACCATATTTCTGCTGCTTATACTGTAAGAGCAACTGGAACGACCCAGTTTCCCTGTTGATTAAAGAAAGATTAATAAGAGTTTAGTTATTGAGGTGTTTACGGATCATTCTTCTCATTAGATGAAAAACAAAACGTATCATTTACACAACCTGTGTGAACACAAAGTGGTTTATATAACCTACAGTGAAAGAGCCAACACTTTATGTATTCATTAAATAATTCAAAATGATGATAGTAAGTCAGACCTCAGTCCTCTCTGTGTCTCTCACATCGTGTCTCACAGCCTGAGCATGGAGCAGTACAGCATCCTGGGTCGGATCGGAGAAGGAGCTCACGGCATCGTGTTTAAGGCCAAACACATCGAGGTAAAGCTGCTGCTCAACAACACGAACTACTGGTTTATCTTTTATTGTCTGCCGGGGATTTCCACAAATAATAATACAAAATATCAAATATTACATCTCAGTTTCCCAAAATCTTCTTCAATGTTGATTCTTTACAAAAACAATCTTCCCTATTTGTAGTGACCAATTTTAACAAACCCAATATAGTTTAGAAAGTCACTTGAGGGATGAATGTGGAAGCTTTCGGACGCTTAGCTCGAGGAAATGAACACAGTCCATTGAGGATCTGATTTGGATATTTCAGTCCATTTCTTTTTAAACACTTCTTATCAATAAAGGAAAATATGACGAACCACTGTCTATAAATAAAACAAACAAATCCGCGTTGGATGCGTTTAACTCCGACAGGCTGACACGGTTGCCTCCATTCAGTCACCTGTCCCACCTCACCTGGAGCCTTGCTTTAACCACAGCCTCCGCCCAGGCTACACACAGTGCCCAGTAGAGGGCCAACACACACAACCACAAGGAAAATAGCATCACACAAAACAAACACCTCATTTGGCTCCAACACTGTTTGATAAATGAAATGTTGGCTGGCTGTTTCCCGTCAGACAGGAGAGACGGTCGCTCTGAAGAAAGTGGCTCTGAGGAGGCTGGAGGACGGCATCCCAAACCAGGCTCTTAGGGAGATCAAGGCCCTGCAGGAGATCGAGGACAACCAGCATGTACGTGTCAGAGGCATGGATGTATTATAGAATGCCCCGTTCATTCCCGTGGCTGCTGCTCAGTGACACACACCGCAATTGGTGGGCTTCATGACTCCTCAGTGGGTGACGTCACTAGGGCTGTCAGTTCTTAATCTGAATTCCAACATTCATTTGAAAGTTCACATTGGAATTGTAGTGAGCCGTTTCAGTTAAAAATGTTCAGTCTATCAGCTCATCAGGCCGTCTGAAGTAGTCAGCGGTTTGATCCAGCAGAGGGCGCTCTCAGTGTAAGTTTTGCCTTTGCTTGACGGAGAGACACAGTGCACTGAAATCATAAAACTCTCCAAGCTGGCTCGCATATGTTTGTGTGTACCAGGAACAACTGTGCAGGTGTTCTCTTCAGCAGGTGATACAGTAAATAAAAAAAGAGCTGCACTTGATCCAGATCAAGCTGATAGAGTGCTCCTCTCTCTCTCCCCCTCAGGTGGTGAAGCTGAAGGACGTCTTCCCTCACGGTACGGGTTTCGTCCTGGTGTTTGACTTCATGCTCTCTGACCTCTCTGAGGTCATCAGGAACTCTGAGCGACCTTTAACCCCGGCTCAGGTCAAAGGTTACATGATGATGCTGCTGAAGGGCGTGGCCTTCCTGCACCACAACAACATCATGCACCGGGTCAGTTTAGAGCCTCTCCCTCGTTCTCTCTGTGGGGCGATCACCTCTGCATCTGTACAAGATGACAAGATGCATTGTGGGTATTGTGACAGTTCTGTTGCTATTCAGGACAATTAAGTTGTAAGATCAATGAAGGTGTGTGTGTGTGTGTGTGTGTGTGTGTGTGTGTGTGTGTGTGTGTGTGTGTGTGTGTGTGTGTAGGACCTGAAGCCAGCTAACCTCCTGATCAGCTCTTCAGGTCATCTTAAAATCGCTGACTTTGGTTTAGCTCGATTGTTCAGTGAGCGGGGAGACAGACTGTACAGCCACCAGGTGGCCACAAGGTACCACACACACACACACACACACACACACACACACACACACACACACACACACACACACACACACACACACACACACACACACACACACACACACACACACACACACAGGTTTCTGCTCTTACTTTTAAACATAATTATGATAGTGCAACTAAAGCCAATGATTGGAGACAGACTTACTTACTGTGTGTGTGTGTGTGTGTGTGTGTGTGTGTGTGTGTGTGTGTCAGGTGGTACAGAGCTCCAGAGTTGTTGTACGGAGCCAGAAAGTACGACGAAGGAGTCGACCTGTGGTGAGAATAAGACTTCTTACTGCTGCACGCTACAGAGATGTTATCTGTGTCACCAACGTGTTTAAACCAGTTTTATTGTTTAAACTAAAGAAGTTGTTGTTGAATGTGACGCTCTAACCGACTGTTAGAGCGTCACATTCTTCTACAGAATGTAATGTTTGAAAGAAAACCCAGAGAGGAGCAGATTGTGGATTAATGCCTGACAGACACAGCTGACAGAGATCCTGATACTATCATTAGAAAGATGATTTTAGCTAATTGACTGAAGATCTGAAGTTTTTTTATTAGAATAACAGATTGTATCGTTAAAAAATGTTGACATTTTGACAGCCTCATAGCGGAGTGCACTGCCCACAACTGAGCTGCAGGGGGAAGCTGCAGTCTGAAATCTGTGTGTGTGTGTGTGTGTGTGTGTGTGTTTCAGGGCAGTGGGCTGTATTTTTGGGGAGCTGCTGAACTCGTCTCCTCTGTTTCCTGGAGAAAATGACATCGAACAACTCTGTTGTGTCCTGAGAGTGCTGGGGACCCCAACACAGGAGAGCTGGCCTGTAATACACAAGCTCACACACACACACACACACACACACACACACACACACACACACACACACACACACACACACACACACACACACACACACACACCTGGCCTTGTAAATATAATCTTCTTCGTGTTTCCCTCCAGGAGATTGTCACGCTACCAGATTACAATAAGATCACCTTTAAGGAGAATCCTGCGATCCCATTGGAGGAGATCGTCCCCGACACGTCCCCTCAGGCTGTCGACCTGCTCTACAAGTTCCTGGTTTATCCCTCCAAACAGCGCTGCTCAGCCAGACAGGTAGGAAATGGGAATTGGACTTCCGGCATGTAAGAGGCGATACTGGAGTCCCTCAGGGTTCAATCTTAGGTCCCCTCTTTTTTATTCTGTTTGATAGTTTTATTGACAAAGAGCCACAAAACACAAGACTTACATTTGTTAAGCGCTCTTTTCTGAACCCCTACAGGCCTCTGCTGGTAATGCCCAGGATCCATTATTTAATTGCATCATGAGAAATGTAGGATTCTTGTTTTGATAGTTTGTAATGAGGATAACTTCACCTCTGCTGCTCAGGTTTGAACCGCACTTTTAAGACAACAATGACAAGAACAACTATGCTTTGGATTGGAATCAGGGGAGAAAAAACTTAAATTTTATATCCCTATTAATGTTTTTATTAACACAAGCATCAGATTAATGAATTGATTTATTGATTGATTGATTTATTGATTGATTATTGGAGTATTGATTGGCAGTCCCTTGCCCCCTGCAGGCTCTCCTCCATCCATACTTCTTCTCCTCTCCTCTTCCTGCTCACCACTCTGAACTGCCCATCCCTCAGAGGTGCGGACGACTCCCTCGCCAGCGCCTGCAGGCTCCGCCCACTGACTTTTCACTGGACCTACCCCTTCAGAGCAGCGTGGTAGACCCTGCGCTTCTGCAGGAACACGCCTCCTGTTTTTAAAGGAGCAACTGACTGATTAATAATTTCAGTCCTTCAGTGACTCTGCTGATGTTATAAACATGTGTTCATTTATTTATTTGTGCTCTTTTCTACAAGCTGTTTGTGTTTATTCTAACAGGCTGAATATATCTGACTGATATTTAAATCTTTATTAAACGTTACTGCAGCTCCAACACCATGTTTGATGTCTTTGTTCAAGACTTTACATATGAAAGAAAAGCAGATTCTGTGCAGTTGCGGTGAAGACAGGGCGCTATAAACACGGAACGATCCATCACTGGAAGCAACAATGGACACAGATTTTAAACTTCTTCATCGGAAAGTCATGTAGCATGTCCTGGACATGCAAAAAGGGGTGAATAACTTTACTATAGCTAACGGAAGCTCACCACACATTAGTTAACTAGACTACTCTTTCCTAGAACTAAATGAGAGCTCACTCCCTACCAACCTGCTAGTCTACTCTTTCCTAGTGGAAGGAGCTATGTAAAATTACTCCTCTAACACCCTTAGGAGGTACAGATGAACAAGTTATAATCACAGCCCCAGGATTATCTGCCTAACATTCATTTCTAGAATAATTAGATTCAAGGATAACCCCTGGTACAGGACTCTAGACTACCCCCTAGAGAGGGAATAACTGTGAACTCCCCCCGCTAGGATGTTAGGTGTGTATGAAGTTTGTAATATAAATCAGTAAGACAAGTGGGCCGTGGTGTGACTGCTCAAAACTTACCTTCCGAGGTACACGGGGTCCTTAAGGGGAACTTCAGTTATGAATGATTTCAGTCAAAAAATAATTTCAAAAGGATTCGTTTTGCAAAGCAAAAAGGAACCCCGATCAGATTTTCTCCAGGGTTTTTATAGCCAAAAAGTCTCTCTTTTTTCAAGATCCTGTAACACCTCAACAATGCACGTTTGCAAAAACGTGATGCATACACAGGTCATGCTAAGTTCATGACATAGGTAATACCAAGTTCATATGTGGTTTCAGCTCGAAGACCGTGAACCGAGCAGATACTCAGAAGCGCTGATACTCAGAAACGCTATACGCCTACGAGCTCCTATGTGGTCTTGCTTCAATGTATGGCAGACTTATGGTGAGGAGGTAAAGAGAGGAGTGACAAACAGATCGTCCTGCAGCCCGACGTCTTGGCATCTGTCACCCTTCTAGATCCGTCCCTGTCATGTTTCCTTTATGTCTGATCAGTACAGTACTGAACATCTCACTTATTGATCCTTTAAGAGGAATGACCAACAAAAAGAATTTAAACAATAATTCTGTTTCCTCAGCGTTGATGTGGTGTTTATGTTACCGCGCTCTTCCTGTTATGAGCTTGTTTCTCATAAATCAACGACCTGAGATGAAGACACAAACACCGATACTTTCAGTTTCACGTGACGATGTAAACAGAACGTTCTTCCTTTGTGGTTGGGATTGTTATATCTTCAGCTGGCAGAAGCTGCAGCTTCAGAGCTCAGCTAGTTTTCAAACATGAAGGACATTCTGAACAAACTGGCCTCTAATCATCTCAGCACCTATGTCTCCATCATCCTCATGTTCACGTACACTATCCTGTCCAACAGAGACTTCGCCTGCGCCTGTAAACCACAGGTGTTGAACTGCAACTCCTACTTATTTTTGCCCTTCTCTATCGTCTTCCTCCTGACTCTGTGGACCAACGGAGGGTTCCTGAAAGTGTGCAGGTACACATTATGTTGCAGCGAGGGCTGCAGCAAGAAGTGCTGCAGCAAGAAGTGCTGCAGCAAGAAGTGCTGCAGCAAGAAGTGCTGCAGCAAGAAGTGCTGCTGCTTCCTGATCTTTGCCTCCCTTAAGGTGGTGGAAGCTGTCTCTGTGGGTCTGCTGTGGGTGGTGTTCGTGCTGGTCGATGGAGACTGGTATGTGTGCTGTCGAAACAATGGCTCTGATGCTCAGGTTGTGTTAGCCTGTAAAGCTAAAGAAAACATCACCAAGGATGAGAGGGCGATGATCTCAGAGCTGAAGAACAACTCCAGGGTGAGTTTAGACAACAGGTCAGGGAGTTTTCTTCTGGTTTACTTGATCATTATTACACTTAAAGTTGATATAAGAATTCAATGC